>NC_133617.1:572480234-572780234 GCF_048593235.1 Sminthopsis crassicaudata | reverse complement strand
TGAGAAAAGGAGAAGGAAGAGGAGGAAGAAGAGGAGAAGGAGAAAGAAAAGAAGAAGGAGGAGGAGGAGGAAATAGAAGAGAAAAAGAGAAGGAGGAGGAGGAGGAAGAAGAAAGAAGCAGAAGAAGCAGAAGCAGAAGAAGGAAAAGGAGAAGAAGGAGAAAAGAAGACAATGCAGGGAGAAAATAAGAAGAAAGAGGAGGAGAAAGTGTAAAGGAGGAGAAGAAAAAGAAGAGAAAGGGAGGACAATAAGGCTTAACTAGGGTCATCTCTAATTCAGAAATTCCAGACAAATTGGATGTCACAGTTTTATTATTCATAATCATATTTTCATCTCTACTTTTTTTAAAAAAAGAAGTGGGGAAAACACCACTAACTTACATACTACTCAGCCTTACCTCTCTACTATAACATTTAGTTCTTTCACCATCTAGAATGCAGAGAATAATTCTGTATCAGAATAAGAAAAGAAAGACAGTGAAGAGGGATTTTATAATAATACTCAGTAAAAGACCAAGTACAGAGGGAAACTTGAGGCCTCTATAACAGTTATCTAGGCTAGAGGAGAGAGAGCGACAGAAAAGAGGGGTTCAGGACTACTTCTGAGCACCCTGATAAGAGAATAGAAGATCCAAGCAAACAACTTCTGCTTTGATGTTCTGACTTTTAGAAAGTTGTTCTAAGGAAAGGTAATTATGGTAATTGAAATTAGGAATGGAATTATAGCTGACCCCTAAATAACATGACTGCTTCTATAACCTTTATTTAGCTTCCACATTGAACAATTTGAGGCAATAGAGGGGACAGGGTATGTTTGTGAAAACTAATTTTAATTTGAGGGTTATCTATTTGTAGGCTTTTCACTGTTTCTTTCAAGGAAGGGAAGAATCTGGCAAAAATTGTTTGCTTCAACCCCATTTTTTAAATAAGGAAACATCATGCTCTTCATCTTCTAGAAAGGGCATTTCCTACTTCATTATTTTCTAAGGATTCTGGGAAATTAATATTTCCTTGTCCTGAGCCAGCTGTTGAAATGATGGTCTCTCTTTGCTTGATCAATTATTAGATCAATCTGATTTGAAGGATGCATTAATTCTCCTCACTTGTGAAACAGTCTTCTACCTTTGTAAAAACTTGCATAATTCATTCTTTCCCTAAAGGTGAGTGCTTAACTGTTGGGGGAAATATAGTATACATACATAATACCATGACTGGAAAATGGATCTTAAATACAATTATTATGGAATATTGTTGTTGATTATGTCTATTCAGACCTTAGTAGTAGAGACCAACAAATGAGCACCTCTACTTGCCTCCACTCATCCCCCTCTCCAAACAATTCTTTACACAGCTGTCAAATCTGCTAATTTAATGTTTCCTGGAATACAGATCTAGCCATCTATGGCTAAAAAATCTGAAGTAACTTCCTATTCTCTCTAAGATAAGATACAAAATTCTCAGTCTGGTACATAAAGCCCTCTGCACTAATGTCTCCCTCTCCCCTTTACAATCTTATATTACTTCCTTTCATTGACTCTGTACCAGTCAAATTAGCCGGCTGGCTGTTCCTCATACATTGTTGTTTAGTCATGTCTGACTCTTTGTGACCCCATGGACTACAGCATACCAATGGTATCCATTAAGTTTTCTTGCCAAAAAATTACAGGTTTTCCATTTCCTACTCCAATAAATTAATTCCCATACATGAATTTCCATTTCCTATTTTTGTGCCTTTCCATAAGTGACTCATTGCTAAGAGGAATACATCTCCACCTTTTGAAATACCTAGTTTTCTTCAAAGTACAGATATAGCACATTTCTTATATACAATCCTTTCTAACTTCCTGTTGGATCCCATTTGAAATCAAGTTGTGCTTTCTTTACATGTTCTGTATTTATTTAGCTATGTGTAGGTCATATTTCTCTAATAAAATGTAAGCCCCCTGAGGACAAGAATTGTTTTATTTTTCTCTATATATCCATAAAGCTTGTCTGTTCCTTCTCAGTCTCTGTAGTAGGATCTTTATCCAGAACCCATTCACTAATCATTAGTGGCCCAAGTCTTGAGTCTTCTACTCTTCTCCTTCCATATTATTTCACTTGGTGATCTCATCTATGCTGATGATGATTCTCTACATAGTACTAGCTATTCCTAATGCTTTACTTGTCCTCCAATTGCTCATCTTTAATTTGTTTATACAGTATCTCCAACTGGATATTTCATAGACATCTTAAACTCAACATGTCTCCCTATAATCTTTCCTCTTTTTAATTCCTTATTTTTTTTTCAAGAACCTCCTGCCAGTTACTTGGGAGGGAGGAGACAGACAAATATTAACCTAAGTGTAGTCCTAAGTATCATCTGATTCCTCACTCTCAACCCCTCTTATCTAGTCTAATGCCAAGTCTAACTTCATTTTTACCTTTGTCATTTCTACCTTCACAGCATTTTGTGTGTCTCCTTTGTTCTTCTTACACAATGGCCATCTTATAATTCTCATCTTCTCACACTTGGACTACTACTGTAATAGCAGCTGGTTGCTTTTCCTAGTTCAAGTTTTTTCCCCACTTCAGTCCATCCTCCCTATAGCTACTAAAAACACGTCTGACCATGTAATCCCTTCTTCAGTAAATTCCAATGGCTCCCTATTATTTATAATCTAATTTATTCACTACATCATAAAGGGTCTCATAACTGAATGGGGGATTGGGAAAGTATGATTTATTATCAGTAAATGTTTACTTTGCATACCTATATACCTGGGATGATGTAAAAATTTCTTAAGTGAGAAGGGGTCACAAGTGAGAAAAGTTGAAGAAGTTCTGATACAGAATCAAATATAAAATGCTTTTTTTTCCTCTTAAAATCCTACAAAAAATGGCCCCTTCCTATCTTTACAATCTTTTTATACTTTACTCACCTCTTTTATGATGAATTAACACTGGCCTTCTTGCTCTTCATCATAAATGATTATCTCTAAATTCTGTATCTTTTTGCCCATGGAAAATAACTGTCCTTCATTCCTAGAATGCCTTTCCTCCTCAGCTTCCACCTCCTGGTGTCCTTAGCTTCTTTCAAGACCAATTTCAAATCTCACCTTCCACAAATAGTTTTATCTACTTCTTTCTGTCTAATACTAAAGACAAACTCAAACACACACACACACACACACACACACACACACACACACACACACAGAGTTTTCATGTTATCTGTCTCCCCAGTTAGAATACGAAGACAAGAAACATGTTTTTGCCTTTCTTTGTAGCCTTGCAATATAATAACAGTGTAATTAATGCTTATTGACAGTACATCTTAGCACAATTTATGAAGTAGGAATATATTAAGTCCAACTGTTCTTTTTTTCTATTCCATGGAAAACATCTATACTCTATTATAAGAATTTGGGGGTGGGGAGGTTACAGTGGGAAGCAATTAAAGTTAAGTGACTTGCCCAGAGTTTCACACAAGTAATACATGTCTGAGACTAGAATTGAACTCTGATCCCCCAGACTTCAGGAGCAGGGCTCTAGACACTACACCATCTAGCTGCCCCTTCATAAAAAGTTCTTAATAGAAGCATAAACACTGGCCATCACAGAAATTGTGGCATTTTAGAAAGCATACATAAATTAGTTGAATATCTTTGATGATCAGACCAAAGGTACTGTATTCCTTTGCCCATTACCATTTGAGGGCACATTAACCAGTCATTTTCCCTCTGTGTTTTAAAGGAATTAGAATCTTAAATGTTGTTCAGTTGTTTCATTTGTGAAATACTCTTTGTGATTACATTTTTGGGAGCTATCTTGGCAAAGATACTAGAGTGATTTGCCATTTCCTTCTCTAGTTCATTTTATATATGAGGAAACTGAGTCAAACAGACTAAGTGACATAACTGACATCATACAGCTAGTAAGTGTCTGAGGCAGGATTTGAATATGGATGCAACTATAATTCCATGATTTTATAGTGCAATGTCTGGTTTAATTTCCTGAATGAATAAAAATAAATGAAATGAATAAATAAATGAAAATAAATTAAATAAATGAAAGAGAATTGTATTATTAAAGAACTATACCTGTATCTGCCCATGGGGATAATGTACATAAACTCATACTTTTCTTGTTTCCTTTTCAATTCCAGGTCAATCTTTTTGTGCTGATTCTCATCAATAAGTCAACTTTCACTGTCACTCTTTTTGTGATATGCTACAGTGGATAAAGTTTTGAACCAGGAACAAGAAGATCTGAATTTCAATCAGGCCTCAGATACTTGCTAGTTGTGTGACATTTGCTAATCATACTTCTGCCCTCTCCTCCTTCATCCCTGCCTTACATGATGAAGGGACTGTCCTCCTTACCAAGGCTAACCTCTCAACCTGCTTAAAGCAATCCTATTCCATCCTCCCTCCTCCAACAGACTATTCCTTGTCATCCCCATTCTATTGCTTTTTTCTCATCTCTTCATTCTAACCCACCAAATTTGATAGAGAGGGATTACCATGCTAGGACTGATCTATTCCCTTAACTATTATTAGTCTAAGGTTTAGGTTCAAGCTAAACTACTAATCATTAATGAGGAAGGAAGGCTCAAAGCTTTTTAACTAAGGTTTGACTCCCTTCCCACAAGATGCCAATTGCACAATGAACACACATAGCAAATATTAAAGAAATAAATTTATTCAAGTGAATAGCAAAACAATTCAGAGAAAATATTCACATAGTAATATATGCATATTGAATGGCTGCTCTTTTGGGGGTAAAATACCTAAGCATGACCACAAAAAGAGAGTCTCAGATTTCATCCAAAAGGAAATTTCCTAAGGTATTAAGTATAGCAAGCTAAGAATGGGGACATAGTAGAGATTGTCAGCTCCTCTCATGTTAGCTTATTCTCACAGTGGTTATCTCGCTTCAAGCAACTTGCAAAGAGGTTGGAATTGCCCATCTTTTCTCTTGACGCTAGAAACCTAAAGAATGCACATCTCTTTTTTTTCTTCTACTCTAACCAACTCTATCACTCATACATACAATCCTGAGATATTGAATAATCAATCCCAACCAGTGAGAGAAGAATCCCATACAACTAATCTTTTAATCCAAATATTACATTAGGAGTAATCTGAGAGAGACAAGGAGAAGAAAAAATTCAGAAATAAAATTATCTAAAAACAAAAGCTATCAACAAAAACATTAAGGGGTTAATCACAATCATTAAAGGATACTTTATAGAATTATTTTAATGCTATAAAAGTCAAAGCAAAATTTTTATAAATACCTTAGTCCTTTTTTCATATTTTCCTTTTTATTATTTTAAATTTGGCAAATATGAGTTTTTCCCTATACAAAGAGAAATATATATGAAGTCGTGAATATTTACTAATTGTGATTTGTTTATTTTTATTTGATACTTCAAATTTAACACAATAGCTACAATATTGCCTGTTTGTGTTCCCTTCTGAACTTGCTTCTACTCTTATTTTTAAAGAGTCATCAGTGATATTTTCTTTATTTTTAAGTATCATGATCACTCTCTCCCCAAAAGCTATTGCTCATAACAAGTAAGTCACTATATTGCTGCCTAATCTAACATTTTTTTCCATTAGGTTTGAGTAAGAAAATGTTTTCCAGCTAACAAATCAACAAACATTTTTCATGTTCTCTTTCCGTAACAGGCACTGTGTCACCCTGAAACTTTATTCCTCTTAAGTAAAAGTCATTCTGAAATATAGCTATGTAGTGGGCCTTTTGGTGCTCATAGGTAGTTTTGTGCAATAATGCTTTGAAGATTTTCTAAGTGTAGCAGAAAGAGTATTGAACTATTAGTATTTGAAATCCCATTTCTCATACTTATTATGTTTGCCAGAAGGCATGGCATAAATCATTTAACCTCTGTGAACTATCTTCATTTCTAAGGTTGGGGTACTAAAATTTGTACCACCTAGAAGAGCTGTTTTGCAGAAAGCACTTTGTAAATTTTAAATCACTACATAAATGTGAGTTATTTTATTGGTGCTTTTAACTCCCATATAAGTAACCTTTTACCACTTATATGTCAGAGAAAGGTTCTCATGTACTACTTTTAAGTTCCCCTTTTACTTTTTCTCTAGTTTATACCAAGAAGAAAGAGGAATGTAAAAACTTACACAATAACATGCTATAGAGCACTATAAAAATCCTATGAATATGGTTTCCCTAGAAAAGAACAATATTCTTCCAAAGCAAAAAATCTCCATGGAAGATAAGGGACTTGAGTAAGTCATTAAGGAATGGATGAAGAAAGATGAAGAGGGAGGACTTTCTGGGAGATGGATATGAAGATGGTGTGAAAGAAATAATACCAGTGAGGATATAAACCATGGGCAAGTGGAAAAAAACAGTGGAAGTAGAGTCAGGTAATGAGATGGATTATGCTACTTTAATAACTGTGTGACCTTTCAAATTGTCAAATTGTAGTGTGGGTATTATATTATATGCAACTGTACCCAGCACTCCTTGATGCTAGAATTCTTTCTTTCTGACTGTTTGCAATATATTTTGTTTGACCTCAAAATTCTATATTTGGACTATGATATTCCTGGGAGATTTCATTTGGGGGTTTCTTTAAAGAAGTGATTGGTGGATTCTTTCTGCTTCTGCTATGATTTCTAGTTCTGAGATGGACAGATGAGATGAGAATCTCTTAGGATTTCTTAAGATATAATGTTTAGATTTATGTTTTGCTTATAGAATTTAGGTAGTTTAAAGATTCTTAATTTTTTTTCTCAATCTGCTTTCCAGGTCAGTTGTTTTGCGGCTGAGATACTTTTTTTCCTTCTAGTTGTTTAGTATTTCTACTCTTTTAATATTTTTTTCTTCTCTCATAGAGTAACTGGCTTCTATTTGTTCCATTTTGATTTTCAAAGTTTGTTGCTTGAGTAAACGTGTTACTCTTGATCAAAGTCATTAATTATTTTTTGATATTTTTCTTCCATAGTTCTCATTTCTTTTCCCATTTTTTTCCTTTATTATTTTCATTTGGTTTCTAAAATCATTGTTAGATTTTCCTTTTTTTTCTTTTTTTTTAATTTTTGTTTTTGCTTTATCTCATTTAGGAACTCTGATTGTTCTTATACCAAAGATACATATTCTTTAATGTCTTGCTTTTAGATGTTTTCAAGTCTTATTATTCTGAATTTATTTTTTGAACATCTCTGTTACCTTTATAATTCTTTAGTTGGACTTTGTAAAGATTGCTCATTCTTCCAGTCTACTTTTTTAACATTTGATTTTTATGTTAGGGTTGGACTCTGCATACTTGTTTAGAGAATGTCTGGAATTGACTTCTCTCCTCTTGCATCCTTCTTTTGCTTTTGCAGTTCAGATTGTGGACTTGTTTCCAGTGCTCTCAAAGTGCTGTGATCCAAGGCAAAGTCTGGTCACTGCCTCTTAATCTGAGGTCTGAAAACTGATAATCCAGGTTTGGGTCAATTAACTTGTCCCTAATTGGAAATTCCAGTAGATTGATGTTAGACTCAGCTACTATTATCCTATATGAGACTCAGCAGGTTCAGAGCAACCAAACTGCAGGCCCCCCTTTAATGTAGGATTCCTGCCCTGATTATTTCACTGGAGGCATTAACCTGGGAGGCTAGAACTGAGTCCCTGCTCTACTAACTGAGATAAGAGCCACACAGCTACTGTTTGTTTCTGTGACCATTCCTCTTAGTCACTTCTAACATTGTGGGTTTTCTCTTTATTTTGCCTATGATCTATGACCCAGACCTGAGTAATTGGCATCAGAACTACCAGATGGCAAACATCTTCACCCTACACTAGTTCAATGATTCCCAAGCTTCTCTTCATTCCTCAATGTTTTCTGCTGTGAAGAATAATCTAGGCACTCTTTCAGCACACTGGTGTCCTCTTGGCCAGATCCCATTTTTCAGTGTCTGCAGACATCCTTTTTTTCTCCTTAAATCTCTTTGATCAGAATTTGGTCTGGTGTATTTCTCTGGTGGAGCAGGTATGATAGAAGAGCTATGCTGGGTGTATTCCTAATTTTGACTCAATTCACTCCAATACACATTTATTTGTACTTACTATATACAAAGCAGTGTACTCAGTACTGACTTCTAACCTTATAGAACATGTTGATAAGAATAAGTCTGTATCATTTAGTCATGGAATATAAAGTTATATGAATAATGTGGGACTTTTAATAAGAGGTTAATATGCTTGGATTTGATATGGCAATACAGGGTTAATATATGTTCTTCAGCAGAGAAATATCATTATGAAACCACTGTTTTAGGAAAATTAGCCTGATATAAATGTGAGAACTGGATTGGATTTGATAAAGAATAGAAGGATAGGAATCAACCAGATAGCCTTTTTCAATCATCTAGGTATTAGGACTAGTATGATTTTTAGAATGGGGAGGCACATATATATGTGAGAGAGATTATAAAAAAATAATCAATATGGCTCAATCACATATTAGATGTAAGAGATGAAAGAATCAAAAGAATGAAAGGGGATACAAAAATTATGAGCTTGGGTGGCAGGAAAAGGATTTATCATTGACAGAAATAAAAAAAACTGGGCAGGGGAGACATTATATTTGGTTAAAATATTTGGAATTTGGGCAAATTATATTTAAGATCCTTCATATTTTACAGAAAACTAATTGAGGCCATTGACTGTGATCTTCTTTTTCTCTCCCTTCCTCAATCCCTATTACTCTGGTGTTTTCTGCCACTATTTTCTCTTTCACTCATTTCACATGACAATATGCTCTTACTTGTTGTTAAAGTTAATAACCTCACTGAATGGATGCCCATCAATTGGAGAATGTCTGAATAAATTATGGTATATGAATATTATGGAATATTACTGTTTTGTAAGAAATGACCAACAGGATGATTTCAGAGAGGCCTGGAGAGACTTACATGAATTGATGCTAAGTAAAATGAGCAGAACCAGGAGATCACTGTATATGGCAACAATAAGATTATACTTTGATCAATTCTGATGGATGTGACTCTCTTCAACACTGAAATGATTTAAACCAGTTCCACTTGTTCAGTGATGAAGAGAGCCATCTACACTGAGAGAGAACTGTGGGAACTTAGTGTGGACCACAATATAGCATTCTCACTTTTTCTGTTGTTATTTGCTTGCATTTTGTTTTCTTTTGCAGTTTTTTTCTTCCTTCTTGATCTGATTTTTCTTGTGCAGTAAGATAACTGTATAAAAGTGTATATATGTGTATATATATATATGCATATTGGATTTAACATATATTTTAACATATTTAACATGTATTGGATTATCTGCCATCTAAGGGAGAGAGTGGGGGGGTAAGAGGGGAAAATTTGGAACAGAAGGTTATACAAGGATCAATGTTGAAAAATTAACCATGTATATGTTTTTTAAAATAAAAATCTTTAATAAAATAAAGTTAACAACCCCCCTCTCTACTTGTTCAAATGATTTCATTTTCTCCCAAAGTTTATCGCCCCTCTCTGTCATCCTTACTTTCACTTATTTTCAATCTCTTCATATCTACTAATACATTCCCTACTGTCTCCAAATATACTTCTATCTCTACTGCCTTGAAAGAAAAAAAGAACTCTCATCTTTTCATCACAAATAATTATTGTCTTATAATTCTCTGTCCTTTGTGGTTAGACTATTTGGAAAGAATATCTAGCATAGATGTCTCCACTTTTTCTCCTCTCACTCTCTTCTTGATCTCTTATTATTTGGCTTCCAACTTAATCATCCTACCTACATTGCTCTCTCCAAAGTTACTAATGATCTCTTAGATGCCAAATCAAGTGGACTTTTCCCAATGTTCATTCTTCTGAACCTCTCTGTAACCTCTGACACTAGGGATTATTTCCTTAACACTATCTTCTTTCTAAGTTTTCTAAATATTCCTTACTCCTGTTTTTCTTCCTTTTGATCTTCCCACTCTGTTTCTTTTGTTAGATTTTTTTTCCAGATCATGCCCTCTAACTATAGGTATCCATGTCCCTCTTCTCCTCTCCCTCAATAAGATTTCACTTGGTGATCTCATCAGCACCCATGGATTCTATATAATGATGATTCTTAAATCCAATTTTCCTACCCCAGACTTTCTGCTGACCTCCAGTATCACATTTCCAACTGCCTTCCAGATATCTCAAATTGGATGTTCAATAGTCATTTTGAACTCAATATGTCCAAA
Source organism: Sminthopsis crassicaudata (assembly GCF_048593235.1). Lineage (NCBI taxonomy): Eukaryota > Metazoa > Chordata > Mammalia > Dasyuromorphia > Dasyuridae > Sminthopsis > Sminthopsis crassicaudata. Next base: position 572,770,019 of record NC_133617.1, on the reverse strand, counting down.
ACAAAACTCATTATATTCCCCCTAAAATTTCCCTTCCACTTACCTTCCTTAATGCTCTCTTACCTTCCTTATTACTAGAGAACAATACCATCCTCCCAGTCCCTCAGGCTCACAACTTTGGTGGGGGAGGCCTTCTTAGACTCCTCACTGTCTCTTACCTCCCATATTTAATCTGTTACCCAGGCCTATCTTTTTCACCTTTGCAGTATCTCTCAAATACTTCCCCTTCTCTCCTCTGACACCGGCACCATCCTAGTGCAAGCTCTCATCACTTTATGAACTGATTATTGCATTATCCTTCTGGTGGATCTGCTGGCTCATGTGTCTCTCTCTCCATTCAAGCACTAAAGTGATTTTTCTAAAGTATAGGTCCAATCATGTTACCATCCCACCCCCTATTCAAAAAATTCCAGGGTTTCCCTATTGCCTCTGAAATTAAATAGATATGTTTGGCATTCAAAGCCCTTCATAACTATCCTCATTCTACCTTTCTAGTCTTCTTAATATCTTACTCCCTAAATATACTCTTTGATCCAAACACTGACCTCCTGGCTGTTTCAGGAACAAGACACTCCACCTCTCAGAAACCAAGTATTTTCTCTGGCTGTCTCTGAGATAGACTTGCTACCTGAAATACTCTCTAGCTTCCTTTCAGTACAATTAAAATCCTATCTTGTGCAGTAAACTTCCCCCAATCCCTCCTAATCCTAGTGCTTTCTCTATAGTAATTTTTTTCTATATAATCCTGTATATAGCTTGCTTTGTATTTATCTGTTTGCATGCTGCCTCTTCCATTAGATTGTAAGTTCCTTAAGGGTAGGGATTGTCTTTCATATCTTTTTATATTCCTAATGTTACACACAGTGTTGTCACATAGTAGGTTCTTATTAATATTGATTGATCCCTGAAATATGGCCAAGGATATATGAGTATCTTTTCATGATATTTCCTGACTCTTGTTTCCTCTTACCCAGGCACTGAAATCCACTATAGTACTCACTCTTTTCTTGGTGACTCACATTTAGGAATAGATTGAAGGATTGGAATAGAATTTTCCTTCCACAAAGAAAATCTACAGTAACTGAGTTTATAGATTTGAGTTAATGTTCTCTAGAATAACATAGCTGTGGAAATATGTTTAGAAGAATTGCACATGTTTAACCTATATAGTATTACTTGCTGTCTAAGGGAGGGGAGAGTAGAAGTAAGAGGAAAAAATTTAGAACACAAGATTTTGCAAAAGTGAATGCTGAAAATTATCTTTGCATGTATTTTGAAAAATTAAAAGCTACTATAATTTTTAAAATAAAAATTAAATTTTTTAAAAGTAACTTGTTCACAATTTAGTTACTAGGTATTACTTGTAAACATCTCCATTGTCATTACATAGATAGTATACCCTCCAGGCAATGATTCTCTCACAAACTGCTGTGGTTTGTGTTTAACACTCAAGAATAGTTTTTGATAGATTAATTAATAACTGAAGGTGGGAAGGAGAAGGGTTAAGAAGAAGCAGATTTGCAGAAGGCAAAATTGCTACTGATCCTGTGCAGTGACCTTTAACCTTTTTCTAACGTCCTAACCTGCCAGAATAGGTTTTGGGATTCCCTTCAGCAAGCCAAGAGACCACCCCTAGCTACTCAGGGACTGCCAGGCCACCCTGATTGATCCTCAGTTTACTTCCATGAACAACTGGAAGCACATTTTGCAAATTAAGCAAAATAACCTTTAGTCCATAAAGGAAATAGAGGCAATTAATCTTGAGTATAATGTCATAGATAAATTATTTGTTCAAAAGCCATCAAAATATTGAGCTTTAAACATAAACTATATAAAAATATGCACAGGAAATTTTGTCATCATATATTTCCTTAAGACCCACAAGAAAGACCATTAGTCCATGTTTTCCTCTCATGGTGCACATGTAATTCCCATTAATACTGATGGAAGTTATGTGTTTTCTTCAAAGGCAGGATAGAAATTTCCCTGAACACATGAGCAACAGCTGAATTAACATAAATCTCACTATAGATTTGAAACAAGTCACTGAAGCCTCTTGGATCACTGAATATAGTACTGGAGATAAACATCCTAGATCCTTGAATTGAGCCAATCTTGTTAACTTGGATATTTTTAAATGACGTTAAGGAAAAAGACTGCTTTTAAAATTGCTCTAATTTAGCCAATAGCTTCATACTAATCTTTAAAAAATATAATTGTTGAATTGTCTAGTACATTTTTCACAAATTAAGTCAACCAATAAAACATAAAAACTAAGTGTCTCAGTATTAGATCCTTTGAATACAAATACAAAAGTGAAGAAAATGACTTTGCAGACTGTAGAAAATGGATAGAAGTCGACACAAAGAAACAAATTAGGAAGCTATTGTAATAATTGGGCAACAAAGATGAAGACCTGAACTAAAATGACATCTATGTCAGTATAGAAATGAAAGATGTTGTAGAGGTAGGCATCATAGGATTTGGTAACTGATTTGAATATGTAAGATGCTTATAATGAGGAGTAAAGGATAATGCCAAGGTAGTGATCCTGGAAGCTTGAAAAAGTTGTAAGCCTTTGAACAAAATGGGGAATATTGGAAGAAAGCTGAATTTGGGGTAAATATGTGTTCTGTTGTATGGAATGGGTTTGAGATACCTAAGAAAGATTTATTTTTACCAACCAAGAAAAAGAGGCAATTAAAATTAGATAATTTTGATTATAGGAAATTTGAAAAGTTTTGTACAAGTAAAATCAATGCATTTAGGATAAGAAAAAAGGCACTTAAATGGGGTAGATCTTTGTATCATGATTCTTATGTAAAAGTTTGGCATCCAAAATATCTAGACAACTAATAGGTACATAAAAGACTGAGTCATTCTCCAATCATTAAACGGTCAAAATATGTGAACAAAAATTCTCCCCAAAAAGAATAGCAAACTGTAAATAACCATATGAAAAATAATTCTCCAAATCATTAATATGAGAAAAGCAAAGCAAATAATAAGCAAAGAAAAACTTTAAGGTTTCACTTTACACCAGAAAATTGCCAAAGTTGACAAAAGACAAGAAGTCAATTTTAGAGGGGTAATGAGAAGAGAGATACCACAGTGCATTGTTGATGAAACTAGGTACAACCATTTTAGAAATCATTTTGGAATTAGGCAAATAAAGTAACTGAAATATCCATATCCTTTGACTCAGAAAGTCTCACTATTAGAATTATACCCCAAAGAAATCATTGATAAGAAGAGTCACCATATACACTGAAGTACTTACAGCAATATTTTTATAGTAAGAATTGTAAACAAAGTAGGTGTTTATCTATTGGGGAATAAGCTGAACAAATTATGATATATGAATGTTATGAAATATTGTTACAAGAAATTGTAAATATAATTAATACAAAGAAGCATGGACTTTCATGAACTGATGCACAGTGAGGTAGAGACTAGAAAACAATATACACAATAACTACTACAGTGTGAGTTAGAACAAAAATCACAAAACAATCAAAAGAGAATGTAGCAAAATTGTAAAGAATGGATCTGAAAATGAGATATGAGAAGACAACCTAACTTCACTTCTTTGCAGAGGTAGAAGGTCCATATATGAAACAAAGAATGTATTTTAAGATTTATTCAATATATTGACTAGTCTTGCTGATTTCTTTCAGGAGAAGGAATAATAGGAAGAATTTCAACAATATAAAAAATAAAATACAAAAGTAAAATTAGTTTGAAAAAATTACAGATTTGCTTTGATATAAATGCTTTTTACTAAGGCAAACTCCTGTAGGACAAGTGCTATCTCATTTTTAGTCTTATTTGTATCCCCAGCAAATTGTCAGATACAGAGTAAACATTTAAATACCATTGGTTAATTATTGTTTGAAATAAGAAAGAGATAATTGTAGCAATGGTTTCAAATTTTTAAAAAAGGGGGTGACTAAACTTAAATTATATGTAAGGATCCCTATGAGCCTACATACTGACTTTAGAAGACCACATATTAATAAAATCTCTGTTCTTCTATGTGAGCACCTTAGGTGGCACAGCAAATAGAGCAACAGGTCTGGAACTGGGAACAATCATCTTTGAGTTCAAATCCTGCCTCAGATACTTACTGGTTCTATGACTTTGGATAAGTCACTTAATTCTATTTGCTTCAGTTTCCTCATTTGTAAAAATGAACTGGAGAAGGAAATAGCAAATTATTCCAGTATCTCTGATAAGAAAATCCTAAAAAGGGTCAGAAAAAAACTATGTTGACTGAAAAAAACTGCTCTAGTATAACAAATATTCTACTGTATATTTATTTATTTTGTTAAATATTTTCCAATTCTATGTTGATACTTCTGAACTATAGAAATAAAATTAAATTCCCAAAATTCTGGTCTAAACTGTTTCTGGAGGATAATAAATTATATATTATCATATTATTCAATGATTTTCTGCATGGAAAAATTTGAAAAGAATTGGACTGAGAATTCAGGATATCTATTCTCTAAAACTACCTCTGCCATTAATTGACACTAGAATCTTACTGAGCTCATGTTTCTCATTTATAAAAACCCAGGGGTTGAACTAATACACACACTCACACACACACACACACACATAGTTTTTGTTGTTGTTGTTGTTGTTGTTGTTGTTGTTGTTGTTGTCATTGTTGTTGAGGCGGTTGGGGTTAAATGACTTGCCCAGAGTCATACAGCTGGGAAGTGTTAAGTGTCTGAGACCAGAATTGAGTTCAGGTCCTCCTGACTTCAGGACTGGTGCTTTATCCACTGTGCCACCTAACTGCCCAAACTAACACATTTTTAAAACATTTTAAAATTCTATTGATGCATTTTCTTTTTACATTTCAGTCATCTTTAGATATCTTACTCTCTCCCCACCACTAAATTGTCCTGTATAACAAAAGGGAGAGGGGGAATTAAGCAAAACAATTTGTCACAGCAACCACATCTAACAAGATATATAATGGTACATACCTTCCCTGGACACTTCCAACAACAGAGGGCAAAGATTGAATATTAGAATTACACAGCATTTAGCTTTATTTCAGTATTTTAATTTACATAATTGTAATTCACCTTTCTTCACTCCAGTATTAGTTCATTAAGTTTAACCATGTTTTTCTGAATTCTTTACATTTGTTGTTTCTTTGAGTACAATAATATTCATATACCAGAATTTGTTCATCCATTTCCCCGGTAATGGTTGACTATTTTGTCTTCAAGTTGTTTTTTTGTTTAGCTTTGCTTTGCTACTACAAAACAAGTATTGCTATGACTATTTGGAAGTATGTGAAATTTAAATGAAATTATTTCAGCAATCTTTCCACAAAATTGTCTTTTTCTCAACACTGACACAAATGAGGTAATACTGTATTGTTCAGTCATTTTCAGTCATATCTGGCTCTTTGTGACCCCATTTGGATTGTTTTGTTTTGGTAAAGATACTGGAGTGGTTTTCCATTTTCTTCTCTTACTCATTTTACAAATGAGGAAAGTGAGGCAAATGTGGTTAGCTAATAACTGAAGCCAGATTTGAACTTAGGAAGAATAGTCTTCCGGATTTGAGGACCAAAGCTCTTTCCATTGTATCATCTAGTTGCCCTAGGTAATGTTGTACACAGTTTAAAGCTGGAAAAATAGAGACATTGTTATTAAAAAAAAAAAAAAAAGGAAAGAAAGAAAAATAGAATCACTGGTCAAAGATAACACAGAATAATATTGGTAAAGTTGGGAATAGAATCCAAGAATAAGGAGTTCTTGCCACATTTTCATCTGATCCAGTAAAGCAACAATCTTTTCCCATTGCTTCTCAGACTAAACAAAATGGTTAATAGCTGCAATGTTTCCCAAGTTTTCAATGAGGTCATAGCTTATTGCTTATCACTATTATCCTCTTTCAGGATTTTTGAAGAGATATTATTCTGGCTTTGTGTTTTTTTGCATCTTATCAAAAACAGAAATGCCTTCAGGTTTATGTAGCTAAAAAGGGTTAAAGTTTAGACAGATTGTCTTATCAAAGTGACAGAAATTTTCCGGTTCCAGGAGATTGTATGTAAGAACAAAATTGTTTATGGACACCAGGGTTTGTTAAGCTATTACTATCAGTCAAGTGACTAAAAGGGAAACAAATTATTTTCCTCAGAAAATATATATTTCCATTAATAAGTTAGCCCTGTTTAATTGTGAGTTGAATCAGAAGGCTTTAACCACTAATGTTCCAGGAACTTTTCTACTTTATCTTGTACTATGAATCCTATGGGCTATCCATGAAACTCCTATAATTTTCCTTTAAACATCCCTATTTGTACTGAAGGTCCTTAGCAAAAGGAAAATTTCCAAACTGACTCCAAAAAACAGACATGATTATAGTGCTTGTTTTTTTCTCTTAGGCTTTATGAGAAGGCAAGGAATTTCTATTGAAAACTCTTCAAGTATTTACATCTTGAAAGAAGCATTTCTCACCAACCTTGTATGCTTCTCTGTAAACAGTAAAATGAAAAAGTAGTGATTCCATGTAGTAGCTGCTAAGTATCTATCAATACTGCCAGATGTCACAGTAGTAATGACTTGGACTTCTTTTGTCTATTATGCTCCAGGTGGCTCTGGAGGGTAAGCTAGAAAGCCAAAAATTTGTTTGGGAACTATTAAATAATCTTTCCAAAGAGACAAAATTCAATGAAAATTTTCAAAAGCTATACTGCATGCTGAAAAGAATCTACTAGATTCTATATCTATACCAGAACTGTCTATTCATAGGATTTATTGCCCAGACAGGAGAGAGACAAGCAGAGAAGAGAGAGCAACATCAGAGGAGATAGAGAGGAGACAGAGACAAAGCAGAAAACAACAGAGACAGAAAGGAAAGGAAAGAGGGGAGAGAAAGGAAGAGAAACAGAGGGAGAGAAAAGGAGAGAAAGAGAGAGGAAGAAAGTGGGAAAACGGAGAGAAGCCATTATGTAGTCATTAATGTTTTAACAACCAGATAGGTTCAGAAAACAAACGTTAGTAAGAGTGCTCTGGTAAGAGTAAGGTTTAAGGTTAATAGACTACCTGGGGAGGAATGTACTCAGACCGATTTTCTTGATAACCTGAATGTTCTTTGAAGTTATAATGAATAGATCTAGAATTGTATTTGCATTTCCTTATTATCTTAGAATGCATGTCATTGGACTTTAGTATCACTCAGACTTTTAAAGTCTTTTAAAGTAAAGTTTTAAAGTTATTTTTACCATTTCCTTCTCAATTGATATTAATTAATTTCAGTGCAGTAATGTATGAATTAATTCCTGGCTGATCTCAAAGTTCTCTTACCACTATCAGATTTCTCAGTTTATCATTTCCAAATATAACATAAGATTTCTTAGTAATTTACTAAGGTGGATCATTTTGGAGCCCACATGCTGGGATTACAGAGAAAGAATTTCTCTAAGGAATGAAGGCTATATTAGAAGATTGTTGGTTTTCCCAGGAAGGCTACGAAGCTATTCTCTCACTTTATTCCCCACCAGGTTTTGTTCTGTCTAAACATGACTCTGTTACTGACTCTTTCTTTTCTTTAGATGCAAGAGGCTTCCCTTCTCCAGTAATAGCCCAAAACTGTATTTTGTGCTCCATACTCTCCGAGGAACTTTAAGAATTTTAAAAGAAGGCTGTCCACACCAATCAACAGTTGGCAAGTTATAGCTGTTAGCTTGTAACTGCTGCCAAAATAAGAGAATAGAATATTGGAAGAAGATGACCTATAGTCTTGATTTCTGTCAGCAGTATAGGCTGGAGTTTCCATTATCTGTACTAGAGTTGGCAAAATGGTATTTATTCTACATTAAAGAATAGCACACTGCTCCCAGAATGAATAGCCAGCCATGTGCTAGATAAACAAGGCACATTTCTGAGGGTGGAGTTTTTAGAAATGTCTTGTGGTCCTACCATTGCTCAAAGCACAAACTGAAGCATAGAATTCATTAACTCAGTTTTTCCTTCTGTAAATGAAGTCAAGGAATTATTGGTTCATTTCTTCCACATTTACTTCACTGTTCTGAAGGATGTATGCTGTGGCAGCAGATAAGGAGAAAAGAGCTTTTAGTTCATGGAAGAAAGAGGCTACTCTAAGGCAATGCAGCTTTGAAGAATGCTTCTTCCTTGGCTTCTATAAATTAAAGAAGCTTTCAATCTATGGTTTCACTGTCAGAATAAAGGCATGGATTCAATTTCATTAGTGAGTAGAACATATAGTAGTGGAAATGAAAATTTTTGGCTTTGGAAGTCCTGGAGCTGTTATTCTTAAATCATTTACTTTCTTTAGGGTAATTTGCATATTGGTAAAGTCAAGAGATTTAGGAACTTCCTTTCCGTTCATTTCCTTCTATTTCAAGCAAGGCAGATAGATACCTTTGGGGATGTTAACAAACTTTGTGTTTGAGCTAGACCAGTGATGCTATTTTAACCTTTCTGCACAATAAGAAAAATATGTCCCTGTTTTAAAATGAAGATAAATCCACATGCTGCTTTATCCTCTAAGCTTGGGAATATTTGTTTACTAGTTAGCTCAGTTGCTTAGACAACTGTGCTAATGAGACCAAGGTTGTGGATTCAATTCCCCTGTGGGCCACTTAGCTCTGCTCTGGTCTATGACAGAAGGTTCTGTTCCTATCCCCTAGCCTATTAGTACATGCTGCTGTTCATGAGGAGGATGGAATAGGAGAGAGAATGATTCAGTGAGATCTATCACCACCATTCAAAACATCATTCAAAGAGCATACCCTCCTGACAGATGATCAATTATAATCGTCATCTAAAAACAGCAATATTTGTTATGTTTGAACTATGCATCTCTATATGAAGTTTTAGATATGCTGGTCAGAAAAGGGGAAGAGAAAAAATTAGGGAAAGGAGAATAGATTGGCCCTAAATCAATAGAGAGATTAATTAGCTGCGTTACAGATTATAGAGAACTCATAACTAATCTCTAGTGAATACAAAGAAGAAAATGCAGCTGACTATCTCCTTTAAGGAGCATCAGACATTTTGGATTATTTTACCCTACATATTTCATTGTAAATCATCTCCCTTTCACATTTCTCTTTAATCCTTTTGAAAGTTATGCTGTAAATATCTCCCTTTTTTTGTTTGTTTCCCCCTTTTCCTTTGACTGAAATCTATAATCACTATAAGGTTGTCCTTTTCCTTTCTCTTCTCAGATATTAACTAATCATGAAATACTAGGCCAGTGACTTTATTTCTCTGAGTCTCACTTCCTTCATCTCTAAAATTAGAGAGTTAGACTCAATGATTTCTAGAATATTTCACAGTTTCTAAATCTATAATCTGATGATCTATTTTTCTTGCTTGAAGCCCCACTCAAGTTCTTATCTTCTTCACTAGATTTTCTCTATTTGAAAGTAACTTCTCCCTTCTCAAATTTTTCATAGCTGCTCTCTATTTTGGCAGAATAGAAGATTGAAAGAAAGGGTTCTATTTGGATTTCTCTTTTGTATCCATTATAGACTGCTTTGTATTATATTTTGGGTATACCTTATTTTCTCTCTTAAATTCAATCCTCTGAAAATCCAGGGACCATGTCATATTTCTCTTTTGAATCCCCTTAACTTGAATATGGAAAATGTTTACTAAATCAAGAAAACTATATATTCTAGTTGGTACTTTTATCTTTGTCAAGAAGCAGTTGTCCAAGATTCACTCCGGGAGTTGATTATTAAAATATCTGATGCCTTATATGGATAGGTGGATTTCTTCTTTATCCTAAAGTTATGGATCTCATTAGTTTGTTGACAGGAATGAAAAAACCAGAATGTTCTATATCTAGAAAGGCCTTGGCAGTCATATGCAAAGAGAAATAAATTTAACAACAGAAAGCCAAATTGTTGAGCTCTTCATGACTACTTCTGCTTTTCTTTTTTGAAGCACATGGAAAATAAGAGAAAGGGCAACATTTTAGATGAGTTCTATCCTCAGCAGGGAATCTTGTCTTTTGTTTAAAATGATGATGTATTACCTCAGCTATTCAGAACAAATAATTCATCCTGGTTTAAAAAAAAATTACACACTGAGCAATCTGCCTTCTCCAATTTAACATTGGTACTTTTCCTTGTATAAAGTGACTAGAGAAAATTGATATAATTATCCAAGCAATTTTGGCTTAAGAAAGCAGTAGCAGGAATTACCACCCATCTTTGAAATAAAAGTAGGTCACCGATTGATTGGAAGCTACATGAGTTACATGGTATGGCAGAAAACTGAAAAAAGTACACACACATACATACACACACAACCATCAGACCTCCATTTTCACACAAGCTGAATTTGATACCATATCAAGTATTATCTCTAGGGAGATCAGGGGAAGCCTAGATGTTAATCAATCAATCCACAAGCGTTTTCTAATTGACTACTGTATATCAGGCATTGTGCTAGATATACAAGCAAAGATGAAATAGTCTTTATTCTTAGTTATTATAGAGGAATCAACAAGTACATATTTAAGTAGATGTATCATAAATACAAAGTCAATAAATAGAAAGCAGTTTAAATACAAAGTAGTTTGAGAGGGGAAGGGCAGTTAGGTGGCTCAGTGGCTAGAATCAGTAAGACCTGAGTCCAACTCTAGCCTCAGACACTTACTTGCTAAGTGACTACCAAGTCACTTAATCCTGTTTGCCTCAGTTCCTCACTTGAACTGGAAAAGAAAACAGCAAATCACTCCAGCATCTTTGCCAAGAAAACCCCAAATGGGGTTACAGAGAGTTATATATAACTGAAACAACTCAATAACAACTACAAAAATTTGAGAGGGAAGGCCTTAGTGTTTGGGAGAAACAGGAACAGCTTCACATAAAAGATGGTACTTGAGTGACATCTTTCAGAGACAGAATAATAGGCATGTGGAATAGTCACTGTAAAGGAGAAGATGGTATATAAAGAATATAGCATGTCAATTCAACAGGATGAAGGGGACTAATGTCCAAAGAATTTAGAAAGAGGTTGAGACCCGGTTTGTAGAGGCTTTAAAAGAAAGATTAAGGTTTTTTTTTTTTTATCTTAAAGGCAACAGGAAGTCAATGAAGTACAAGAATGACATGGTTAGATCTAAACAAAGAAAATTCCCTTGGCAATAGGATATAGGATAGACTGGAGTGGAATAGGAATGGGTAGAGAAATTATTATTTTTATTTCCATATTAGTCATATTTGAAAGAAACAGAACAAAAGGAAAATCTACCCCCCAAAATTAAAAATAATATGCTTTGATCTGTATTGATTTCATCAGTATTTCTCTGAATGGGGGTAATATTTTCCATTATGAGTCTTTTGGAATTGTCATCTATCATTATACTGCTAAGTGATTCACAGTTGATCATTGCACAATGTTGCTGTTACTGTGTATAATGTTTTCCTGGTTCTACTCATTTCTCTTTGCATCAATTCATGTAAGTCTTTTCAGGTTTTTCTCAAATTTGCCAACTGGTCATTTCTTATACAACAATGGTATTCCATCACAATAATATACTCCAATTTGTTCAGCCATTCCCCAATTGGTAGACATACCCTTGATTTCCAATTCTTTGCTACAAAAACTGCTGCTAATATAAATAGTGTGTGTGTGTGTGTGTGTGTAGGTCCTTTCCCCTTTTTTAAATGATCTCCTCTGGATATAGATCTACTAGTGATATTGGGTATGTCAAAGGGTATGCACAGTCTGATTGCCCTTTGGCCAGAGAGAAATTGATTAAGAGGCCATTGTAATAATGTGGGTAAAAGGAAGAGGGACTCAAATGAAAAAATAGCTGTGTGAGTGAAGAGAAAGAAGTCATATGGTAGAAACATTTTGAAAATTGACATGGTAAGATAATGGCAATTGATTGCATCTGTAAGATGAGAAAGAAAATGGTATAATATAAAGTTAAAAGACTAAACAGGAGGTTACTGCCATAGTCTAGATAAGAAATAAGGACCCAAAGTAAAGTACCTAATAGAAGCAGAAATATCAATGTATCGCAGATAATTGTATTATTAACTGTATTATAAGCTAAATTGTATTACAACACATGATTACATCATCAGTCTTTTAAGCCATTCCATTATCTGGACTAGAACAGCTTCCCTAGCCACCAGGATGTATGATCATATGGTAAGAAGAGGAATAACCTAAATGGAATGCCCACAGGATCTAATGATATCCTGGAAATAATCAGAGAATGTGAAGGAGCCTCTCAGAATGCTAAGTGAATCTCTTAGAACTAACTCATGTCCTGTTCCAGGACAGGTAGGTAGGCCTAATGATTTTGATTGGCATTGCTGTAGGGTATAACTACACCAATGTGTTCACAGATCCATTGTCACTGGAAAGTTGGGAGTTAGTGATGGTAAAGGGAAGGAAGGAAGGAAGGAATAACAAAATGGGTTGAATTATACAGATAATTACCCCAGCGACTCACTTCAGTGAGCCATTATGTGGAATTATCCAAGATCCCTTGAAAATTTTTAAAATCCAGTTTTTCCAAATGAAGACAATTTCTGACACTTATGTGATTAGAGCCATTTCTAGGTTTTAAAAAAGAAAAGCCTGGGTAAAGAGATTATGGCCAACTACTCAAGCCTTCTTTTGTGGGAGTTATTTGACCAAGCCTCCATTTCCTTACAATGAAAAGTTCTGCCTTCACTGACAAAAATATTTAAAAGTCTAATTGCTTTCAAAGCCCCATAGATTCAATAGGTCCTACGACTTTATAGAAAGTATCATTGGAAATTGCCAATGGCCAACATCAAATATAGGTAAATATTTAGGGACAAAATTGTGCCCTGTGATTTTCAGAATATGCATCATGGAAATCCTGTAAAGAAGAAAAAACAAAAGCTAAACTGATTCCTTACAAGACCTCTCTGGGTGGTAACATTCAGAAATGTCCCAGTCATGAATGAAGGCTGAGCCACTTAGCTTTGTACTTAAAATAAATATTACCAAGAGAAGAAAGAAAAGAATAATGGGGAAAAGAAACTTATATAAACAGCTTCCTTCCAGCCATTTAGATTATTATTGTAATTCATACATATAATAGAAACAACCCACACCATTCCTACATACACACACACACACACACACACACACACACACACACACACACACACCAGATGGTACTAAGCCTAAAATATAAATCACACTTATTTACTTCCATAGTGACAGTGTCTGTTTAAACAATACTCTTTGGGGAGATTTATTGGAGTGGACAACTGTTTCAGACTCACAGAAGCTGCTTTGAAAGACAGGTAAGTACAAAGTCATTCAAGAGAAGAAGCATGGACCATAGTTTCATCTTTATGAATGCTTCTTGTCCCTAAAGGTTAATTTCCTAAATGAAAAACCTTAATTTTCCATGTTTGTTTCCGTTTTTCTTAACTATTTTTATGCTAGCCATTCTGAATCATGTGTCTTACTCTATAACTGAACATCCTTTGTCATATTCACTCCAAATAAAGCCAAAATTGCTTCATTAAGAAAAATTTAAAGGAAAGAGGAATGAACCTCAATCCTCTAGCTTTCAAAAGTATTTTAAACTGTACGTGGGTACTCTGTTACCAGGATAAGCCTAGTAAGCCTGTCCAGTGATGATGCATCTTATATTCTCCTCTGATATATATAAACACTTTCAGTATCTGCAAGGAAAACACACATATACATGAAAAAAGGTTTGTGCAGAATGAAGGATTAACAATTTAGCAAACATCCTCTTTGGGGCAAGAGAGAATCAATCCCATGACTCAATTACCACTGGGAATTCAGCTTTCTTAGGAATGTACTTTCTCTCTAGGGGCAGAGATATTTGTTTTCTTAGAGATTTAAAAGAGAGGGAAGTACATACATACACAACATGGATATGTCTCTAATCTTTTAATTACAAATGAAACTACACATATTGGATCAATGATTATTAAAAGTTGCCCTTCAATTTGGATGGTCATCTACATTGAAAGCATCACTAGCATGCCTAGCTACCTACGTTATCCAGCCAATCAGTCAGAGTTGAAATGTGTCCCTACTTTTAGAGAAAAGAAAGGATCTCTCCATTTTATTGGATGAAGGATTCTTACTCTTTTTGTATATCATGAATACCTTTGACTGTCAGTACCTTTTTCAGACTGTTTTTAAATGCATAAAATAATATGCATAGGATTACCAAGGAAACCAATTACCTTGAAATAGATACTTTAAAAAAATGTTTAAAACAATTCCCAGGTTAAAAACTCCTGAATTAGATTAAACAGTCTCTGTTTATTAACAAAGTTTTGGCACTGGAAGCCAAAAACATTTTAACCATTTTGTCTGACTGAATTTACATAAGAGATTAATAAATCATCTTCATGATGATATGTCTGGGTTGATGAGACACCCCCATATAAAAATCTTCTCATACTGCCCTTACCTACTCTTCCCCAATGAGCTTTTATTCATTAATTGACTCTATAGCACCAATTTAAGGAAATGCCTTGGCTTTTAGAAAAATAAATTAATTTGAGGTCATTAACCTGCATATTAAACAAGTTTTGATTTTTTGTTGTTGTTGTTGTTGTTGTTTATTTGTTTGTTTTGTAAACTGATCAAATTTATCTGCTTCTCCAAAGAAGAAAAGTTTGGAAGAATTCCAATGTTCTCCAAACATAGTCATTGTAAAATCCAGTTTAGTTTTAATTAAATATAAGGAAATTCTCCTGAAGATATTTCCAGAATGAGATGTCTCCAGGGGACAGTAAATTGTATGCTTTTGAGGTTAAGGAAAAAAAAATTTGTACTCTGCTATGATTTCTCCTGAGCACCTCCCATGAAGCTCAGGGATTGACTTTTATAAACAACATAATAACTACATGTCAGAGAAAGAGTGATAAACAATAAGTCTTCAAAGAAAGAGGAGTCCAAACTTTCTTTCCTTCTGTTGACATGAGAAACCTAAACTTAACTCATAAGATTTTTAGACATATATTTTCTCTTTGTAAAGATGAACAATTCTTCCCAATACAACAAATTTCCCTCCATTAAATTTTCTTCTGTTTATTTTTCTTTCTTTCTTTACCCTGTCACTTCTCAAAAGTCTGTTTTGCATTTCACCACTGTCTCCCTTAATCCACTCTCCTTTTTATAATTCACCTTTTTTTTCTTATTCCCTTTCCTATCTACTTCCTGATAGGGTAAGATAAATTTCTAAATGTAATTAAATATATAAACATACACACACATATACACATATGTGTGTATGTACATATACACACACACACACACACACACATATATATATATATATATTCCTTCTTTGAAGTAATTCAGATGAGACTTGAGGTTCAAGCATTACTTATACCCATCCATTTTCTAACCATTACAAAAATTCTTCCTTGCATACCGTTTTAAAGTGAGATAATTTTCTCATTTTCCCCCTCCCTTCCCATTCTCCCAGTGTATTTCTCCTTTTCACCTATCCACTTAAAAAAAAAAAAATCATCCCAACATAATACATTTCCATGCCCTTTGCATTGAGTCCTTCTAATTGCGTGATAATGAAAAAGATTTTAGGAGTTATATACATCATCTTCCCATATTGAAATGTAAACAGAACCAACTGTAAAGAACTTGGCTCTTTTCAACAATAATGTGATTCAGGTCAATTCCAATAGACTTGAAATAGAGAGTATCTGCAGCCAGAGGGAGAACTACAGGAACTGAATGTGAATCACAACATAATATTTTCATTTTGTTGTTGTTGTTGTTCTTTGCTTGCTTGTTTTCAATTTTCTTTTCCTTTTTGATCTGATTTTTCTTGTGCAGCATGATAAATGTGGAAATATGTATAATAGATTTGTACATGTTAACCTATATTGGATGACTTGCTGTCTAGAGGAGGAGAGAGGTAGGGAGTAAGAAAAATTTGGAACCCAAGATTTTACAAGGGTGAATGTTGTAAATTATCATTATATGTATTTTGAAAAATAAAAAGCTATTTTTAAAAAAGAAAAATAAATAGTTCAACCTTATTGAGTCCCTTATGATTTCTCTTTTGTGTTTACCTTTTTATGCTTCTCTTAATTCTTGTATTTGAAAGTCAAATTTACTTCAGGTTTTTTCATCAGGAATGCTTGAAAGTTTTCTATTTAATTAAATATCCATTTTCCCCCTGAAAGATTATATTCAGTTTTGCTGGATAAGTTATTTTTTTTTACTATGGTTTTAGTTCTTATGTTTTCCAGAATATCATATTCTAAATCCTCTGCTTTTTAATGTTGATAACTATTAAATCTTGTGTGAATCTAACTGTGATTCCATGGTATTCGAATGGTTTCTTTTTGATTACTTGAAGTATTTTTTTTTTAATCTGGGAGCTCTGTAATTTGACTTTAGTATTCCTGGCAGTTTGCATTTTGGGGTCTCTTTCAGGAGGTGATCAGTGAGTTCTTTCAATTCCTATTTTATACTCTAGTACCAGGATATTGGAGTAGTTTTGAAATATGGGTATAATTTCTTGAAATATGATATTTAGGCTCTTTCTGTAATGGTGATTTTCAGGCAGTTCAATAATTTTTAAATTGTCTCTCCTTGATTTATTTTCCAGATCAGTTGTTTTTCTGTATTTCACTTTTTCTTTAATTTTATAATTTTTCCATTCTGTTTTATTGTTTATTGATGTCTCATGAAGGTATTAGCTTCCACTTGCCCAATTCTAATTCTTAAAAAAAATTTCTTCAGTCAGTTTTGTACCTTTCTTTCCATTTCACCAGTTCTGCTTTTTAAGGTGGTATTATTTTCTTGAACACTTTTATATTTCTTTTACCAAATTGTTAATTTTCTTTTCATAATTTTCTTGTACCACTCATTTTTTTTCCAATTTTTCTTCTTCCACTCTTTTTTTTAATTTTAAAAATCATTTTAGGTCTTCCAGGAATTTTTGTTGGTCTTGGTTCCAATTCATATTATTTTTCCTTTGGTGCTTTTCTTGTAGCTATTTTTGGCATCATTGTGTTCTGAGTTTGTATGATATTCCTTGTAATCATAGTAGATTTTATGGTCAGGTTCTTTTTTGGGGTATTTGCTAATTTTTGCAATATTTTTCTTGATTTTGAACTTTACATTATTCTAGGATAGGGATGAGTATCATATCCCAAGCCTTAAGCTTTTTCTCATTACTCTTTTTAGAACAGTTCCCGCAATTTGGAAGTTTTTTAGTGTGTACAAAGTGGTGTGATTTAGGGAGAGGTGTGGTCATTGTCCTCCTGGTCTGCACTCTGGTCCTTACTCAGAAAGACCCCAGAACACTCACAACTATTTTTCTCCATCCTAGAAACATATCCTGGCAGTGGGAGTAGTTATCAGACAGTGCCAGGTTCTATATCCAATGTTACCAGGGCATCCCTGTAACCCTACACAGGATTTACACAATCCTACACAAATTTAACCAATTACCTGATCTCCTTACTGCCTTTGGCTTGTGAGTTCCCAAAGCTGCTTCTGCTGCTGTTGCCATTTCCATATGAACCCTGGTCCAGTTCCTACCCTAGTGGTTACAAACTTCCCCTCCGAAGTTGCCTTGTGCTGGGAAAATGTCTCCAACATTTTGTTGGCTCTGTCACACTGAAATTTGGTTTGAGATGCTATTTTAAAATTGTTTGGAAGGAAATGTTGGGAAAACAGCGATATAGTGCTTCATCTACCTTGCCATCTTGGCTCCACCCATCATGTGTTCTTAGGGAGAAAAGTACAATTCTTTAAGGTCATGAATTCTGTTTTATTTTCCTTTGAAATTGCACAAAAAAAAAAAAAAGTGAGCTGCCAGACATCCTATGACAAAAGCCAGGCAAAATCAGGCATCCACAGTTGCCAAAACAAACACATACTCCAAGGTGGTGTTCTTGACCCTTGCCACAAAATCACAGAATCCTAGAACTGGAAGAGATCTCAAGGGCTATTTAGACCAAACTACACATAAACTATTGCCTCTATATGCCAAGTGGTCAACCAACCAGCTTTTGCCAAAAGACCCCTCAGGAGGTTAACACCATTAATTCCTGAAGCCAGCATTCCATTTTGAGTTACTAATAATAATTATTAAGAAGTTGTTTGTTTTATAAAGTTTCTCTATCACTTCCATCTATTTCTCCTAATTCCACCTTTTGGAGCCACACAGTGAAAAGAATAATTCCTTCCAATAGTTGAAAGGAGCTATGTGGCAGCTAGACAGAGCAGCAGATAAAGCACTAATACTAACGTCAGGATAACATGAGTTTAAATCAAACCTCAGACACAACACTTAATGTGAACTAGCTGTGTGACCTGGGCAAGTCACTTAACCCCAATTGTGGAGAAGGGAGAAAGTGCAAGAGAATATACATGTCCCCAGAAGTAGAACTTTCCATCTATAACAAAAAGCTATGAAGTTAATTGTGTCTAACTCTAGCTTTGCTGCTTATGTAACACAAAATAATAGGGGCAAAATAAAGAACACGAGTTGGTTTTTTTTTTAATCTTTTATCTTCACTTTTGCAAGTTATGGCCATTTAATGGCTTTATGTCTCCTCTCTCTTACAAAGAGCATTCAAGATGATTTTGTTGTTTAAGGCATCTCCACTGTTCTATTCTTCCAGAAAGATGTAGCATACTTATATCAGTTATAGACAATGGGTCAGAGAAGGATATTTTTAGACAAAAATGATAAGGGTCTCTATCTTCAGGCTGATCCTAACCTGGGAGTTAAGACATTCATGCGGAAGGAAAAATTGGTCCCTCTTCCCAGCCATCTTAAAATTGTCAAATTCAGCCTAGCTCTCAAACAATCATATATATTAATGACAAAATTTGGTTGGTTGGTTGTTGTTCTCTATTCTCGAAAAGGACCCAAATGACATCTCTAGGTTAGAGTCGAATTACAATGTTTCTGACTGACTGATCAGACCAATATGAGCTCATCTGCCATAGATCAGACATCAATAGTCCATATAAATATTTGGGGGGGAGCTTCTCTAATTTTGTACAGCTCACCCGGATCTTGCCTTTATGGAAAATGTTTTACTCTGGATCTTCTCTTCAGTCATTCATAAGGCCATAAGTTTAAGAGGATTTCTGAAGAGGGGACCATCTAGTTCAATTCTTTAAAAAGTGAAATAATTTCAGGAGGTCTGAGTTCAAATCTCATCTCAAACTCTTAATACTTCCTAGTTGTGTGACCCTGGCAAGCCACTTAACCTGAATTGCCAGAAGGAAGGAAGGAAGGAAGGAAGGAAGGAAGGAAGGAAGGAAGGAAGGAAGGAAGGAAGGAAGGAAGGAAAGAAAGAAAGAAAGAAAGAAAGAAAGAAAGAAAGAAAGAAAGAAAGAAAGAAAGAAAGAAAGAAAGAAAGAAAGAAAGAAAGAAAGAAAGAAAGAAAGAAAGAAAGAAAGAAAGAAAGAAAGAAAGAAAGAAAGAAAGAAAGAAAGAAAGAAAGAAAGAAAGGAAGGAAGGAAGGAAGGAAGGAAGGAAGGAAGGAAGGAAGGAAGGAAGGAAGGAAGGAAGGAAGAAGGAAGGAAGAAGGAAGGAAGAAAGAAAGAAAGAAAGAAAGAAGAAAGAAAGAAAGAAAGAAAGAAAGAAAGAAAGAAAGAAAGAAAGAAAGAAAGAAAGAAAGAAAGAAAGAAAGAAAGAAAGAAAGAAAGAAAGAAAAGAAAAGAAAGAAAGAAAGAAAGAAAGAAAGAAAGAAAAGAAAGAAAGAAAGAAAGAAAGAAAGAAAGAAAGAAAGAAAGAAAGAAAGAAAGAAAGAAAGAAAGAAAGAAAGAAAGAAAGAAAGAAAGAAAGAAGGAAGGAGAAGGAAGGAAGGAAGGAAGAAGGAAGGAAGGAAGGAAGGAAGGAAGGAAGGAAGGAAGGAAGGAAGGAAGGAAGGAAGGAAGGAAGGAAGGAAGGAAGGAAGGAAGGAAGGAAGGAAGGAAGGAAGGAAGGAAGGAAGAAAGAAAAAGAAAGAAGGAATGGAGGTAGATATTAAGAGGAAGCCCATATTTACCCCAGGTTTTCTGACAGAAAAATCCATAGTTCTTTCCATTATGCCAGGCTGTCTCTCAAAACCACTTCTTAATTATTTTACCAGAAGAATAATTTAGGAACTCCTCTGTTAACTTAGTGTTCCCTAGCTGCATATCCTAGCAGTTCTGCCCTGCTTTGCCCATTTCCCAAAGAGCAACAGCTGTTTAAGGACCTTGTGCAAAGCACCATGCTGATTGCTAGTGACTAAATATATATATATATGTAAGGTATAAACCCTGCTCTCAGGGAGTTTATATTGCATTCTTAAATATAAGTATAGATTGATTTTTTAAGTTTTATTGTCTTAATTTTGTCTTCCTCAGAGGACAACTTCCATTTATAGCATTCTTGTTATAGGAAAAAAAAATTTCCCTCTGCAATTATTTCACCTGAAGTCCAGCTTTTCTGGAGTCGATTAATAGTATTAATATATTGGATACGTCCATATATTGTTTTTTTATCTTTTATTTATTTTAAATATAAATACAGCCTAGGAAAAGAAAAAAAAAGAACATTTCCATATGCACAACAGAACATGAGAAGATTCAAAATATAAAGCAATAAATTTCCATTTCAAGAAAGCCTATGTAATAAATACCATACTTTGTATTCAGAACTGTCCTTTTTTTTCCTTGTAGGTTTTCTTTTGTTCTCTGCTGTGTACTTTTAATTTTTTTCTTTTTTTCCCCTTCCTTCCCCCTTTGCCTCCTGCTACAACTAAGAACAGATATATATGTGTATACGTATTTATAAATACACATATGCATCCATATACACGTATATACATATACATAGATATCTATAATCACACCCATATGTACACATATACATTCATATACATCAATGAAAGGCTGTACTATGCTTATTTGTCCTCTGTTTCTCTGAAGGTGGATAACATCATCCTTCATATATCCAAGTCTTTCCATATTTTTCTAATTCCACCAACTCTTCATTTCCTGCACCAGAGAAATCTTCCAACCTTATACAGTCTAGTTATTTTAAATCATTGAAAACAATATTGATTATGCCCATATATTGTTGCCAGAAAGAGTGCATTGAATTAAGTGAATAAATTTATGTATCCCATTAATTGAGGATCTACAGAGATCTGGCCCCCATTAGAAAAAGTATTGAAATAAAAACAGAAAATATAACCTTTCTCCTTCAATTGTACTTAAACATAAAGAGCTCTATGGAATGAGATGCTTCTCAGGCAGAATTCCAACATTTCCTAGTAGCCCCCCAAAATAGCCTCCCAAACTAGATTGTAATTTGGAAATACTGAACAAAATAAATATAAATACAATAGTAATACTTTTCTAAGTCAATATGCAGCCCTCAGCCATAGTTTAGTGGTCCCTGTTTCTATGTGAGTTTGACATCACTCTTCTAGGGGATGCTAAATTGTTCATTATTCTATAAATAAATGCGAAGAAATTCGTGATACTCTTTCTCCTTTCTAGAGAAAAGATTCATAGAAAAGCTAATGATCAGTTGTATCTTAAAGGAAAAAAAATGTCCTCCTGTATAGGGACAAACTGACCAGATTAAGCCTCTTCAGCATAGAAAGAAAACAAAACTTCAAAGTCATGAAAGCTACAGGGAAGATTAGCAATCTCATTTTCTGCCATGCTTTGATTATCAGCTCTTTGCAGGAAACTATCAGATCCATATCGTGCTCCCAAGAATTCTGCTTCTAGTGGACATCTCTCTTTGGCTATCCTCCCAATTCCTCAAACTCATATATCCAAAATTAAACTCATCATCTCTTACCTTAAACCTGTCCTTTCTCCAAATATTATTAGAAAGCACCACCACTCTCCTGTTCACCTGGGTCCATACTCTCAAAGAAATTTTTAATTATTCCTCTTTCTTCAATTCTCATATCTAATTAGTCACCAAGTATTATGATTCTACATACTTTTTATCTGTCTCTTTCAAAACTTGATCTTCATTACCAGGAATATTATAATCGTCTCCTTAATTGGTCTATCTGCAACCTACCCTCTCCCTTCTGTCCAGAATTAGCAAAATTAGGTCTTCCTACAATATGTTTGATGATATTAATCCCCTTCTAAATACCTTTGAAAGCTTTCTATTGAGTCTAGCACAAATTCCTCAGGACCACAATTTTAAAGTCTTTCCCAAACTAAAATGTACCTTTCTAAACTATCTTTGAACATTAACTCATTTTATGCATTCTAATTCCAACTAAACTGAATGACTTACTATTTTTCAAATTCAATGTATGTCATGTCTACACATTCACACAAGTTGTCTTCCAAGTTTGGAAGTATTTCCTTCTCATCTCTACCACTCAGAATCCTTATTCTCTCATATGCTATCTCCTCTATGGAGACTTGACTTTTCCTCCCATAAGTTAGCATTCTCTTTCTCTAAGTCAATTTTTATAATACTTATCTATGTGAAAATAATAACTTTTAGGTAGTACTTGAATCATAGTTTATATAGCATCTAATTTAAATCTCACAACTACCTCATATAGGTAAGTAGTACAGGTATTGTTATTCTCATTTTACAGATTAGGAAAATGAAACTCAGAAGTATTAAGTGATGTTCGCATTGTCATATGGCTACCAAGTGTCAGTGGAGAGTATTCAAATCCAAGTCTGTAACATGATACTGGCACTGTGTTTTTTTATTATGTCAATGTAGTAGAATGTACCCTCTTGAGATGGAGACCACTTTGTGTTTGTCTTTGTAGTCTAAGATTAGCATCGTGCCTTGTATGTAACAGATTATTTTAAAATGTTTGTTGAAATTTAATTGACTTAAATATAGGAAAATATAGTATGAAAAATAAGTAATTTAATAAATTTAATAAATAAAGTTGTTTTGTTTTGTTTTGTTTTGATCAATGATGTTTGAAGATGGTATATTTGTTAATTGACCCAAGTATGAGGGAATGGAGAGAATATATTTGACATGTTAGAATTAGAATCTAAAAATATTTTAATGGGATAGAATAAGACATATTTGATATGATATTGAATAAAAATAATGTAGTATGCTAAACTTCTCTTTAACAAATCAATAATATATAAGTATGAGATAAAAGAAAACTATCTAGGCAATAATTCATGTTAAAAAGATCTAAAAATCTAAGTGGAATGAAAATTCTATGAGTCAATAGGGCTAAGTAAGAACAAAAAATATTAATACCCTATATTAAGAGAGGTATAGGGTTCAGAATAACAAATTTTAGGCCACATTTAGAGTTTTTCATTCTATTCTGTCACATTTTAGAATGGACACTGAAGTATGTCCAGAAGAAAGTGACCAAAATGATGACATAGCTTAAATCATCAAAATTGCCTGAAGGAAATAAGGATCTTTGGCCTGAGGCCTTAGAGGGAAGGAGGACATTAGAACTATCTCCAAATATCTGAAGGTCTATCACATGGATGAAAGCTTAGATTTATTCTGCAATGATCAGAAGACAAACCAGGGCAATAAATGAAAACTACACAGAGACAATATTGGACTTTATATAAGGAAGAATTTTTTATCAGATAAAGTTGTACAAAAGTGGAAATGTGGAGCTTTGGCAGGGAGCTCTTCAAGAAGAGCTCTTTTGTTATTTGTTCAGGATGTCAAAAGTGGGACTCTACTCTGGCAAAGGATAAACTAGAATAGGTATCAGCCAACACAACTCCCATGTGTGACCTAAACTAAATTAAATTATAATTAAGCAACATTTAACAAAATTAAGGAAAATACAATTCAAAATGGATGATGTTTATTTTATATTTTCTAAGTCAATTTGCAGGGATATATTTCTATTTGAGTTTGATACCAATGGATTGAGCATATAGAAGGCACATTGGGTCTGGAGTCAAGAAGACTTATTTTCATGAGTTCAAATTTGGCCTTAGATACTTACTAAGTATATGATCCTGAGCAAGTCACAGTTTTCTCTTCTATTAAATGAGCTGAAGAAGGAAATAGCAAACCATTCCAGTATCCCTGCCAAGAAAATCTCGGATGGAGCAATGAAGAATAAGATACAGCTCAACAAAAGCATTTGATTAGTTGAATTTTGAGTTCCCTTGCAATTGAAATTCTTTAATACTATATTTCCAAGTATAAAATTTTCAAAAAATAGCATGCAGTGAAAAGATCCAATTTTATCCCTATTTTGACATATGACCTAAATTTTCTCATTTAGTAAATGGGACTATGTTAAATGAATCTAATACTTAACACTGCCTGTAACATTAGCTTATTGAGAGGTCCAAATGAGATGCTATGTCAAAAAAAGCTTTGTATCTACAAATCACTCAATACAATATTGATTTTATGGCAAAGAAAGTGATTTCTTTGACCAGAAAATAAGAAATATAGGTAACTGTAACCTCCAAGAGATTGTATGAGCTAACAAATATAATCAGAAAAGTTTAAATATATTGAATTAATGATAGTTTTAAGATTATTAAAGGGAAGTTAGTTGTGCAAAAAACAAAAAAAAAAGGAGGGTAATTAAGGCAACTCAGAAACTGTATACTAAGTTGGAAGAACCATTGGTTTGGCTTAATATAACATTTCTTCTGTTCTTAAAAAAAAAGAAAAACTAAAAAGCCAATGTCCCATATAGTCATCTTTCCTGAGTGATTAATTATCTCTCCATTCTGGCTCACCATAAGAATGTTACTGGTTCCAGTGACCTACTTTACAGCAATAGACTCAATTATTCCAGCATTATATAAAGAAATATGAGGCTTAGAATATGCATAGTTCAAATGTGAAGCTATTTTTCTGTTTACTTAGAAGGAAAGCACTATCTCACTTGACAATCCGTTATCTCTATATGATGATATCAAAGAAAAGTTACTATTGAGGCTGACAGATGGATGAGGAAGTAATCCAGAACAATCATAATTTTCCTTTTAGGCCTAGAGCTAGGATGAGGAATGAACGAGGAAACATTCATTCCATGCTACCATAATGCCAAATCTATCTGCATCTTTCTATGAATAGCTGGCTATAAAAACAAGAAACAAACCACATAGAAATACATACCCTGTATATTTAAAAGAAATGTTGTTACAAAAGGATAAGCACACCAATGTCCCCCTCTACTGTACAAACACACACACACACACACACACACACACACACACACACACACACACACACACACTTTACATTGCAGTCCTACTCATTTTCTACTCAGTTTATATCACATATCAATTTCTATCCTTTCCCTCTACTTTTCTTTCTGGTAAATTTTGCCAAAAATATCTTATAATCCTTAGAGCATTTCAAGATCTGAGGTTATTTAGTGGGAATGTGGATATTTCGAGTTGGAAAGAATTTTTTCCTCTTCTTTATGTTTTAATTTGCTCAATGTCATATAATAATGTCATGTACTAAGTTAGTAAAGTCAGGGTACAAGTTAACTCATTCAGATTAAATATTATAGCCCTTGAGGGGAGACTGATCCCACATAGACTGAAGAGTCTATCTCTGAAATAAAAACCAAAAAATTTCATGTCTTGAGAATTTGGGTTGTTTAGTCATTTCAGGGATATTTAACTCTTCATACCCCTTTTGGGGTTTTCTTAGCAATGATACTAGAATGTTTTGTCATTTCCTTCTTTAGCTTATTTTATAGATAAGGAAACTGAGGCAAACAGGGTAAAGTGATGCCCTATGTAATACAGTTAATAATTGTCTAAGGCTGGATTTGAACTCAGGTCTTCTTGATTTCAGGCCTGGTACTCTAATCACTGTGCCCCCAAATACCCTTTGAGAATTTTGCTCAACATAAAATAATGACCAGATTCTTGAAAGCATAAAACTCAATCAGATCTAAGAATCTGAGCCTGAGAGGGAGGAAAATGGAAAGTTTCTATGTTCTTATTTCTCTTTAGTGTGCACAGAGATTTGTACAGAAGGATATGTTAGTGTTGTACCAAACTCAATTGATCATCCCTGATTCCTGCCATAATATATATATAAATATATATATATATATATATTGTTGCTTGCCTGAATCTGTCATGGTGAAAATCTTGCCAAGTAAAAAGCAAAATGGGGAAAGAACAGGGGATCAGATGTTTGTCTATCACTGAGAGATGAAACAATAGCCAAATTATCAAGCACCCACTATGGAAAGAGTATTGTACAGGATGCTAAGTTTTGATACATTCATAATCATAATACATGATAGCATATAATCACCTTAGTGTCTTTGGGAGCTGAAAACCAAAGTGTTATGTGAGTCCAGGAAAAGTAAGATTTCTATCATCAATGAGAATAGGGGAGAGAGGCAGTTAAGGGCTTTCTAGAAAAGTTTTAGTCTGGCTAGAAATTCCAAGAGTAAAGACAATAAGGGGAAGATTAATCAGATATAGGGAACAGTGGGAACAAAGAAGTATAAATGGGTTCATAGAGGATTGGTTTATTAAAGGAATGGAGCAAATTATTTTGCATGGATTATTGAATTTATGTCAGGGAGTTAGACAGGTCAAGTGATACTGGATTACAGGGGACCATGAATGCCACAAAAGGTCTTTTACTTTTCCTCAATAGACATGAAGCCACTGAAGGTTTTTGAACTGTAATATCATGATATGACAAAATCTATAATTAGCTAGGTTTGTCAACAATAGGAAGAATGAACTAAAAAGAATAGAAAATAAACATAAGGAAATATTAGAGGTTATTGCAGTGGTTCTGGTGAGTGTTAATGGTGCCCCATACTAAGGTGATAGCAGTAGAAAAGGGAAAAGGGAATGAATGGTAGAGCGAGTGAGTGGTCAGCAGCAAAACACTTCTGGGTGAAAGAAGAGAGAGAATAAATGAGTGGAAATACTAATAGCAATGGCAACTATAAAAAAAATTTTTTTTTCTTGAAATAAGTTTCTCTCTCTAATGAAATATTGTTCTTTGGGAAATGATGAGCAGGATGCTATCAGGAAAAAAAGAAAAAAAGAAAAACATGGAAAGTCCTCCATAAACATAATGAAATATACTATATACAAAGGGAAGACCATCTGTAAGTGACTTCATTATTCTCAGTATCATCGACAACTACTCTGAAGGACTTATGATGAAAAATCCTATCCATAATCGGAGAAGGAATTGAGCAAGTCTGAATATAAATCAAAGCATTCCTATTTCTCTTTCTATCTCATTCTTTATTTTTAACTTAATTTTTCTTGAGGGTTTTTATTTTCATTATAGTGAGAGATCTATGTGTTCTTTCACAACTTAACTTTTATGGAAATGTTTTGCATAACTTCACATGTGGTTTCTTAATTGTGGGTGGAGATAAGGGAGAGAACCTAGAACTCAAAAAATATTAAAAACAAATGTAAAAAACTTTTTTTTTAATTTAACTGGGGGAAAATATTAAATAAATTTTTTTAACAAAAGAAGTATCCCCCCACCAAAAAGAAAAGGAAGAAAAAAGTGTTGAACAGGAATAAATTCACATAGTCAATCACTTTCTATTCTTATCTTTAAAGTAGTTTGTGTTTTCTGGGCTGAGCAGACAAATAAGGAAATTTTCTTCAATGACAATGACAAAGCACTGGAGTGATACTAGTTACTTCAAAAAAAAAAAATTATACAAAAGCCACAATCTGATCAAATTGCCTCTCCATTATATTTATTACACATTTCCAAAAACAGATTCACCAAGCTTTTCAAATAAGCAGAAGTCCCTGCATTTTCTCTAATGTCTGGACCACCACTGGTCATCATCTATCCATAAAATAGATGATTTAAAAGGCATTAAGAGGTTATAGCACCAGATTGTGACATATATAATAAGATAACTCTAAAAATTTAACTTTATATATGACACACTTAACAATCAAACATAAGTTAATTTGTCTGAGAGGTTGCACTGTGTATGCTAGATTCTGAAGATAGGAAGACAATGAAAAGAATCTCTTCTTTCAAGAAGTTTGTATTTTATCAAGGAAAACAATTACCTTCCTTTTTGTAGGAATTGTCTCTATTTTCATCTAGTGAAATGTCCGGTGCATGATAGGTGCTTTAAAGGATTATCAACGGATTGATTGGCTAAAATGGCAATGATGCAAGAAAAGATAAAAAGAACTTCAACAAAGAATGTTAAAAGGTCAAATTAACATATGCAGAGTTTTGTAAACATTAGTTATAAAGCTAGATTAATATTCAATATTGACTAAATTTATTGCCTTAATTACATCAGTGATAATGTGTTTGCATTTCACAGGCAATTTAACACCTGACCCTTCTTACATTCCACAAGGGGAACTAATTTTTAGCCAAATATTTCCCTATTAATTCTAAGGTTATTTTTTTCATGAGATTAGATTCAATGGCATACTTATATAATTATTTCTTTATTTTGACCTAGAATTAGTGTGGCTTAGTAGAGTCTTAGATTTAACTTGAAAGATGCACATTCAAATCCTGCCTCTGATATATATTGATTATATGACCCTGGTCAAATAATTTACCTCATATATGTTTAAGGCAACTCTATAAGACTTTATCTACTAAATTATCAGCAATTTGGAAAGTGCAGACCTACTGCTTGTTCTCAGAAGGGATATTAGATATTAATCAAATGTTCTCATGTTATAGAAGACTGGAGCCCAGAGATGTCAAATGACTTGTAGAAAGACATACAGCAAGATAGTAGTATTGGAAGGACATGTGTTTAATATATAGCAAAATATAGCACCAACACCTTCCGCGAACTTTCCCATGTATGTAAGGCAGGCAAATGAAACAGAAAATTTAAGTAATTTTCTAAAGGTTATCTGACAAACTAATGAGGTAAGTGATTTACTAACAGTCTCCCAGACAAATGGCCTCAAATCTACAGGGTGTAATTTCAGTAGCTTGGATTACACATGTACAACCTTCCCTACAAAGCCCCGACATGTCATCTCATTTGTCTTTTTAATATCCTGGTGAAGTATTTAGGAGCAGGAATTAATCTCCCCCATTAGACACATAAAAAAACTAAGACCACAGGGGTCAAGCAACAAGCCCAAGGTGACACAGTACAATGGGGCCAGTTTAGAAACTAGGTTATCTGGCTCCAGGGCCACACCTCTTTTCCCTGAACTGTATAAGCACATATTTAAAGATTCTCCTTTGGGCAAGAGACTGTCTTCTTTTATGGTCAAGGGATATATCTAGTGGTCTTGTTTTATATTTCATAGTATTTCTCATCAGGCTAGTTTCCACTCTGAAACACACCTAGATATATACGTAGGGAGTAGGAGACAAGACAATTGGAATGAGGAAGCCCTGGGTTCAGTTGCTGATTCCTATACTTAGTGGCTATGTAATCATGGGCAAGACATTTAGCCTCTTGGGATCTTGGGCAAGTAGGTTGCATATTGCACATCTGCAAAAAAGGATAGACTTTCCACACTGGAAGCATTCCAAACAATGATATTGCAGGTCAGTTTAAAAAACATATAGCCTTGGGAAGGGAATCCACTCTGAATATCTTCCAACTGATTTGTTATATTAAAATTCATAGTAATTGACCAGTTGAATTTAGGCGGCCATTTGTACTATATATGTCCTTCCCAGATACAATGAAGCAAGATGCCACCATTTTTTTCTGTCCTACGTAAATATATGATCATTTTTAATGAGTAGTGATTAAAAAAAGAAAGAAAAAAATTCAAGTGACTAGAAAGCAAGATTTTTTGAGGGGAGGAAAGTAATGAAAGAGATGAAGATGGAATTCATCTTCTGGAAGAATTAATAAGGAAAAGAGAAGGGTCAGCAGAAAGGAGCAGCTAGATAGAATGAGTCCTAAAGAAGTTACAGCTCAAGATTTCTTGGGGAGTTGGAGATTTAGCTGTCTTATGAACAATTTGCCCAGAGCTAAAGGGACGATCTACAGAATTAAGAGAACAAGCTTTTACTCAGTAGAGAGAAGAGTTTCAGGAGAGACTAGTCTTTCTTAACACAATTAGAATTAGGTAGAATTAAAAGAGATTATTTGCCTAGAAATAGAGATTCTTAACCTGGGTTCTTAGACCAAGGAGTCCATGGTTAGATTTCAGAGGGTCTGTAAAAGATTTAATGAGGGAAGGTTCACTTTTGTATAAGGATAACAGGGAAAATCAGTAATACCTAAACTAAGTCTTGAAGGAAAAAAAAGATTCCTTCAGGCAGAAGTAGAGAGGAACTATTATTGATGACAGGGATGCTCTTTAAATGTTAGGTGACATGAAGGTAGGACAGGGCAGAATGAGATTGTGGCACATTTTGATTAGAATGGGGTGCATAAAGTAGAAAAATTGATCAATCAATAAGCACTAATAATCTTTTACAACATCTAGTACTAGAGATACAAATACAAAAAATGAAACAATTTCTTTTTTGCAAGAAGCTCATGGCTGGAGGTAGAATACAAAGGATATGGAATGACAGGCAAAGGAGTTTATATTTTTTTCAAGTATGTAACAGGAAGCATTTGGCAATTCTTTATTAGGAGAAAGATGCTGTACAATCTTGACTCTAGAAAGATAATTTTTATAGGGAGAGAAGAGGGATCAGAGGAAGATCAGTTAAGAGTATATTATAATAAGGATAGCTAAATGGCACAGTAAATAAAGCACTAGCACTGAAGTCAGAAGAATCTTGAGTTCAAATCCAGTCTCATACACTTAACATTTACTAGCTGTGTGGCCCTGAGTAAGTCACTTAACCAGAATTGCCTTGCCAAAAAAAAAAAAAAAAAAAAAAAAAAAAAAAGTAGATTATGATAATCCATGCCAGAGATAAGGACAAGTTACAGGATGATGGCTAAGTACTTGCTCAATAAAGAGATTAGATTTGAAGTACTAAAGAAATTTAAGATTGTTTTCTATGTGAAGCTTTCCTTGACTACCTCAGCCTATGATAACCTCTGTTTTCTCTGAAATCCTTGTTTGTAGCAGTATAAATGTACATAGAGCATGTATAAAATATGCCAGTACACTTTAAAATACATTAACTTCAAGGCACGAGCTAGAACATATGACACACACTCTATCCACTTCAATGGGCACCAGTCATTTAAATGCTTGTCTGTACCAGTCATATCAGTTTAATCTCTCTAGAATTGTCATATTAATTATGTTTAATTATCTTGTCTCTTAATTTCTCAGGGACAGAGAATATGTGCCATATTTCTTTATAATTTCCAGAGAATTTTAGTTAATATTCAAAGTTCTTAAGGACTCCCAACGGACTGAGGAGTCCCCCCACCAATCATGAGAACAAAGAAAGATTTTCACTGTTAAACAATAAATGTACAGACACAATTTTTTTTGGCAAGGCAATCACTTGCTCAGGATCATACAAGTAGTAAGTATTATGTCTGAGGCTGTATTTCAACACAAGTCCTCTTGACTCCAGGGCTAGTGCTCTATCTACTACACCATCTAGTTGCCCCCACAGTTTAATTTTTTTTTTTTTTCCAAACAGGCAAAGTGTAATATTGAGGATAACAATTCTGAATGATTTCAACTCTTAAAATTTATCCATAGAATCTATCTTCCTAGAGTTATTTTATCCAATGTAAAACATAAATATATATACATGCTATATATTTATATAACATATATGTGTTAGAAATGACCTCTGTATTATATGATAAATATATTGTATAAATTGTAAAATACCATATAAATGTTATTTCTACCCTAACATGAAGTCACTCATTCAGTCACCA
Source organism: Sminthopsis crassicaudata (assembly GCF_048593235.1). Lineage (NCBI taxonomy): Eukaryota > Metazoa > Chordata > Mammalia > Dasyuromorphia > Dasyuridae > Sminthopsis > Sminthopsis crassicaudata. The sequence goes on along the minus strand of NC_133617.1, from coordinate 572,738,257 downwards.
TACATTTATTTACACTTACAAAATACCAGTGATGAGAGAGATCGCTCTTACTTGCGATCATTGGCTAATATTACAGGTCAAAGGAATCCCATATTAACAAGGAATGAAATTATCTTCAAAGTACAGGGTTCATAAAAAATAATAATAACAATTGATCAGTTAATCTAAAAAAATTAATAAGAAACTTAGTTTTAAAATTATAATTTAGAACTCCAGGTAGAACATTTTGAAAATCAGAATTAAAATGTAAAGAACTACACAGAAATATTCTCTGTGAATTGTGTTCCCAGCTTGAGTCTGAAGGATAATACCAATTAGACACATATACTCACCCCATCTAAAAATCTGGGCACAGAGCCAGTAGCAGCCATATGTTACACTTTGTATTATAGAGGGAAACATATATTCTCCCAGTATCTCTCACTATTTACTTTTCTGAAAATTATTTGAACTAGTGAGCAGCTAAACCTCCAGGTTTCTATCCTTCTTAGTCCTCTCATGAGGATTCTGACTGGTAACTAAATCCAAGGCAATTAAGTGGCATCCTGGCGATGGAGGAAGACAGATGAAATCCTATGGTTTCTGTTGTGATTAATTTCCCCTGACACCAGTGGAAGACTGCCTTCTTGGGAGCAAAATTCTGCCCCTTTATTTTCCAAAGCAATGAAGACAAGGCTGCAGAATGCAACTACTAATTTATAAGTAAAATGATTGCTCAGAGTTCAAACCTCATGGGCAGCTATGTGGCACAGTGGATAGAGTGCACAGTTCTGAAATCAGGAAAACCTGAGTTAAAATTTAGCTTTGGACACTTATTGGCTATGTGATCCTGGGCAAGTTATTTAACCCTGTTTGCCTCAGTTTTCTTATCTGTAAAATGAGCTAGAGAAGGAAATGTCAACTGATTGGATAAAGGGAATGAGATTGAGTAGTCAAGGATTATACCTAAGTTTTAAACCTGGGGGACCTGAAAAAATGGTGATACCCCTAATATCATTAAAATCATCATAATATTGGAACATCATCATAATTGTAATCCATTTTGTTGGCATTCTCAGGCCTCAGCACAAGTTCCACTTCCACTGAAATTTCTTTCCATATTTCCCTAGTTCTTTATATCCTCCAGCTAGCTAGCTAGCATCTATACTCTAGGCTCTTAAACTGTTCTTTGCAACCCTTATGGAACTTTATAACTGAATGTGGGGGTTCTGAAATTATGATTTATTATCAGTAAATGTTTGATTTGTAGACATATTTTTATATACTTTTGTACCTAGGGTCTCAAGCAACAAGGGGTTGTGAGTAGAAAAAATTTAAAAACTCTAGATCTATATGTTAGACACTAAATAATTTGTATACTTATATATGTGTTTATTTGTATATACATCTATGATAGAAATAGATGAGACATAGGCAAAAGTAGATAACATAGATAAATGACAGATAGATGAGTAGTATTAGAAGCAAGCTGACTCCAAAAGTCAGATAACAAAAAATTTTTATTGAGAAAGTCCAGAGGAATTGGACATTTGTGGCCAGAAGTGGGCTCCACCCTTCTAATGGGAAGAGGGAGCACTAAATAAAGAGGCAGACAAGCTTTTGCTATTAGTTTGTCACAGTTCCCTCCCCACCAAAAAAAAAAAAAAAGATTGATTAGTTCCTCTTAGGGTTATATTATTTCTTATATGTTACTCCTAAACATGTTCCCTCTCCCTTATCATACATCCCATGTTCTGTTAATGAGATTCTAATTCTATGCAGGGCTGTGTCAGTTTATATACATGAAGCTTATTAAGCAAGGTCAATAAAGAAAAGCCTTTTCCAGTTTAAACCACTTTCTAGCTTAGATATCTTTATCAAAAGTTTGGAGCCAAGTGTGTCTCTTCTTCTGAAAGTTCATTGGCCAGAGATACATATCTTATATTACCTTGATGCTTACAACATTCTGTATAAACTTACCTTTTTAATATTTCTCATTGTCTGCTCAATGTTTCTGAGAAATTGAATTTTAACTGTTCTGTGGAAACTTAATTTATCTTTCCCAGTAGGTAGATGGGTGATAGATAGATAGATGATGGGTAGATAATCTCTTCTAATTATTTATCTATAAATATGTTGTAGCTCTTTAATTTAATTTAATTTAAATGTCTGGAAGGCAAGCAAGTCTGCCTCATCTTTGTATTTGTATCCATTCCCTTTCTCTTGCTCATAGGCTGACAAATAGTAAATACTGAATAAAGGTATATTGATTAGTTGACCTGGTTTGATCTAATCAACTCATTTTAACTATGATTAAATTTAGTACTATGGAGGTTGTGACTTATAGAGTTATATAGCTAATTTGTACCAGAAATAGGACTAGAACTTAGGGCTCCTGATTCCCAATTCAGTGACCTAATTATTAGAGAATATCTTTTCCTGTGGAGTAAAACTTATATTTAAAAAGTAAATGAATAAAACTTCAGATGTGGAGGAAAAAAAATACATTTTTATTTGTCATATATGTATAGTGAAGGTATTAAATAAATGGGAATTGAATTTAATTAAACTAACTTGACATTTCAGAAGAAAGTACAATATACTTTGCCCATTAGTGAAATCTCATCTTGACCCTGGAGGTTCTGAGGATTCACTTTTCTGCATGTCTTAGATCACAAAACTGATCTTTTTATCCTTGGAGAATTCATTGACAACTGAATAGAAACAATTTTTCCAAGTTCACATACAGTGGGGTAATGAAAATATACTTCTTGTTATAGTTCTTGGTTTTAGTTCTTCAAAATTTTTTCTTTGCTTTTTTTTGAGAGTCATGTTATGGTAAGTAACTTGCCCAGATTCACACAGCTAGTAGTAAACAGTAAGACTAAGCAGTAAGAGATCACATTTGAACTCAGGTTTTCCTGATTCCAGAGCTGGTGCCCTATCCACTTCCCCATCTAGCTGCCCTGCTTTTCAATCTTTCGATTGATTTTTTTTCAATTCCTTTTCGTGGATGATTTTTGACATGTAACTGATCTCTTTTAGTTTTCCTTTTCACTGTCAGTAAAGATTCTCTATTTATAAAAATAAAAACTTTTATCATGCAAACACATTCAACATGTATATAAACTATTAGTTGCCTAATGGCAGGCAAATACTTAGATTTTTTATGAAAATTATGAAAAAATATATAAAGTATTACACTCTGTCTGGTTTCAATTCCACAGAACAAAATGCCCCTGCCAGGTTGGGTCCATCACTTCTAAACTCACTGTTATGCTGCTCATTCAAGTCATTATTGACACCGTCTCCCTCAGATTTTCCCTCCTAACTGAGGACTGGAGGGTGGAGTACCAAACTCCTTCCAATGTACACCAGAAACTGAACCTTTTAGCACTCTCCATTCTGCATCTGTTGCTCTGCCTGGTTTCAACTCCAGAGAACTGGATGCCTGGATAAGCACCTTTTGGTGTCCCTAGACTCATCTCTTTCCTGATTCTACCTGTTTTCCTTTTTTCTCCACCCCCCCAGATCCCACCAAAAGATTGCAAATTCCTTAAGAATAGTCTCATTTTAATACAATGCCTGGCACAAGATAGGCTCTTAATATAAAGGTTTATTGGAATAGATGGTAATAATAATAATAACAATGAAAGGCAATATAGCCTCTGAGGCAGGAAGACTTGGCCTACTTCAAATCTTGTCCCTAACTCATGTGGGCTGTATGATTTCTCAAAACCCCCAAGCAACTTTCTGTGATAATAAATTGCCAAGATGTTGATCTGCTTTGGTAAAGGAAGTGCCTCACCAATGAAATCACAAGCCCAGTGAAAAATAAATAAATATATAAATAACATTACTAATAATATTATTGCCTTGGTTGAGTTAAGCAAAATAAAGCACCATTCCCGTTTTAAAATGGATTTTCTACCTTTATTTCCTTTATTCCTTGGTTCTTTTGCTTTTCTAAGTCATTAAAGCAGAATTTTCTAAGTTCCCTTTATAAATTAGAGAGGATTACATTCAATGATCTTTACATTTACAAAATATGATCTATTAATAAATCCATTTTTTCTTCCATATACCACATCTCTTCCTCATTTCTACAGACTTGAAAATGAACATAATGTTTAAAAAAAAAGAAGGGAGAAAAAGTAGAGATGCACTGAAGCTATTGAAACATTAAATCATCCTTCCTAATGAATATAACAACATAACAATGCTACCTAGAAATCACAGTATATTTCTCCTAAAACTGTGACTTTCAAGGTTTTCTAATGCTTTAGGACTGTCTCCTACTGTTATTACACATGCTGAGTTCTTTCAGATGACTGTGGGAGCTTTGGACAAAATTGATGACAGGATGTGGCCCCTTGCTGTATTTGTGACCCCAGAGCTTCACAAACACACACACACACCTCTTGGATAGGTCACTAAAATGCAAAATGTGCTCTTAATGAATGGATTGACTTTTCACTGGAGTGTGGCTTTGTTTAATCATTATGGGTTAAGATGAAAATGAACCCATTTTAAAAGGTTTCAAATCATCATTGTGGCTGGAATTGTACTTCCTATTTGGCCTCTCAAATTTTGACTCTATTGACCTTACAAGATATCCAGTCCTACTTCCTCATTTTAGAGATAAGGTAACTGATGCCAGGAGAAATTAATGACATACTCAAGATTACAAGTGGGAAGAAATCAAAATAAAATTAAGTTCCATGACTATTTACTCCCTTATCACTTCATCTTTCCTGCACCTTACTGTAGATACACACACACACACACACACACACACACACACACACACACACACACACACTCACACACACACAAAGAATAGCATTGAAAAGCCATTGATAATAATGGAGAAAATGATGCTTGATCTTCTAATTTGAACTCAGTGAAGTGAAAACAAAATAATTTTTTGGGGAAAAAAAAAGTAAGGGTATGAAGTGTGCTAGTAAATGTTTAACAGGATCTGGGTTCAAATTTGGCCTCAGACATTAACCAGCTGTGTGACCCTGAACAAATCACTTCACTTGTTTACTTCAGTTTCCTCATTTGTAAAATGAGCTAAAGAAGGATATGGTAAATCACATCAATATCTTTGCTAAGAAAACCCTAAATGGGGTGATAGAGTCAGCATGACTGAAAAATGACACAACATCAACTACCCCCTTTATTGTTGCCAGACAATGAATATATTCACCAAGTCTTAGCCCAATTCAACTCCAAATTCAAGGGATCTAGCAGTCACAGCTTAAAAATGAGTCAATCACTCCATCACTTAAATTCTTTTACAATAAACATAGTTTTGATTATGAATTAACTGTATTACCTGCCCATCTCCTACAGTAAAAAAAGTATATATTTATCTTTTCAGAATTTAGCTTTCAGGAGAGCTAAAAACCCTTACTTAATGTTTTGTGCTGAGTTTCTGTTATTTTTCTTTTCCTTGTATTTCTTAATAGCATTTTTCTTTTCTTTACCTGTGGCTTAATAGCTGTGATATTTTGCTTGGATTTGAATTTGTTTCAAATCCATTTAATTTTCACAACCATTTGAGTCCAACCAAATGAAAAAGTTCTACTACATCCATTTACCAAACCAATTAGTTGAATGTTTCTTAGGAATTCTGGAATCTCTGTGGCTTAGTTTATGTGAGGCTTGAGTTATAGGAATGGATGAGGAAATGCTTCCCAACTAAAACATTTTTAATTATTTCCACTAAGAGGAAAAACTTATTTCATTGGAATTCTTGTCCCAAAGTAGAAAAACAAAAAATTCTTTCTGCTTGTTCATCTCAAAAGGTTGAATAAAAAAAAGTTTGATTCTAATTGAAAAACCTATTATCTTTAAGATATTTTTAATCAAATGGCCACTTTTTGGGGTGCTAAAGAGAACATCATGTAGGATAGAATGTAAAGGTTTGACATGGTCCTTGTTCATGGAAAAGCTTATAAATTAATTTGGTTAAACACCATAGAAAATTTAAAAATACATATATGTCTATAAGGTAAGTCAGTCAGTCAAGAGGCAATTTTTAAATGATAGGCACTGGGTTAAATGCTATGGCATGTATGTATTGGTTGGCCTGCCGTGGGGGGGGGGAGGGAAAAAGTTGGAACGAGGGGTTTGGCAATTGTCAATGTTATAAAATTACCCATGCATATATCTGGTAAATAAAAATTATTTTAAAAAATAAAGGTATTGGATAGATTTTATTTTCCTTTAAAAAAAACTGTTATTTAGTTTTAACATTCATTTTTTAAAAATTAAGTATTGTATTCTCTTCCTCCTTCCCATCACTCTCATACTCATGGAGGAGGTAGGAAATGTGAAATTGGGCAAAATATATTTCCTAGCTATTGCAAAATGAAAAGAAATTAAGATAAATAAAGGGGAAAATTAAAGAAAGTGAAAAAAGTTATGCTTCCATTTGCCTTCAGTCTCTATCCATTCTCTCTCAGGATGTAGAAAACAATTTTCATTGTGAGTTCCTCAGAATTGTCTTGGATCACTGTTTTACTAAGAATAGCTAATTCATTCAGAGTTCTAAAATTGTAAGGGATCAAACTTGTAATATTCCCATTACTATGTACAATATTGTCCTGGTTCTGCTTGCATAACTTTGCATCAATTCATATTTCTTCCCAGATTTTTCTGAAATCATCTTACTTTTCATTTTTTATAATATTCTGTCACAATTATGGACCACAATTTCGTCAGCCATTACCAGTTGATAGACATCCTCTCAATTTCTAATTTTTGTCACCATAAAATTAATTAATACAAATATTTTTATACCTTAGGTTCTTTTCCTTTTTCTTTAATCTCTTTGAGATATAAACGTAGTAATGACATGGCTGAATCAAAGGTTATGTATGAGTCCATAGGCTTTTAGTGCATACTTCCAAATTGATCTTCACAATTGTTGAACAAGTTCACAATTCTACCAACAATGCATTAGTGTATCTATTTTTCCATATCCCATTCAACATTTATCATTTTACTTTTAGCCAATCTAATAGGTTGAGGGGGTAGCTCAGAGTTGTTTTAATTTGTTTTTTGGAAATCAGTAGTCATTTGGAGCATTTTTTCATATGATTATAGTTTTGTGGGGCAGTTATATGGCACTGTGGATAGTTTCAGGACTATTAGCCTCACACATTTATTAGCTGTGTAATTGTGGGAAAGTTACTTGTCTCTTCTTGCCTCTGTTTCTCATCCAGAAAGTGAGCTGGAGAAAAAAATGGAAACCAACTCTAATTTTTTTGCCTAGAAAATCCCAAATGGTGTCACAACTGGAAAAAAAAAGACAAAAATAGATAGCTTTGATTTCTTCTTTTGAAAACACTCATTTCAAATCATTTGACTATTTATCAATTAAGAAATGGCTCTTATTTTTTTATATAAATTTGGTTCAGTTCCTTATATATATGAGAAGTGGGCTCTTTATTAGAGAAATTGACAGTAAATTTTCTCCTCAGTTTTCTGTTCTCCTTATAATTTTGCCTGCATTGATTTTGTTTGTAAAAAGGCTTTTTAATAAAAAGTATCTATTTTACTTTCTGTGAGCCTTTCTATCCCTTGTTTAGTCATAAATTCTTCTTTTATCCATAGACCTAAAAGTCAAAGTTTTTCATGTTCTCCTAATTTGCTTATGATATCAACTTTGATGGCTAAATCATGTACCCACTTGGACTTTATCTCAGTATGTGGTATGAGATGTTGGTCTATAATTACTTTCTGCCAAATTGTTTTACAATTTTCCAAGGAATTTTTGTCAGATAGTGAGTTCTTATCTCCAAATTTGGATGTCTGGGTTTATGAAACACTAGATTACTATAATCACTTATTACTGTTTTGTGCACCTAATCTATTCCAGTGATCCACCACTATATTTCTTAGCTAGTATCAGATTTTTTTAAATTAACACTTCACAATATAATTTGAAGTCAAGTACTATTAGGTCACCTTCATTCACATTTTTTTCATAGATTCCCTTTATATTTTCAATATTTTGTTCTTCTAAATAAATTTTATTATTATATTTTCTAGCTCTACAGTACAATTTTTGGCAATTTGATTGGTATGATACTGAATAAGAAAGTTAATTTATATAAACTTATTATTTTTATTATACTATTTTAGCTGACCTGTGAGCAATTAATGTTTCTACAGTTTTTTAGATCTGTCTATATTTGTGTGGAAAACATTTTGGAATTGTTTTCATATAGTTATTGGATTTGTTTTGACAGGTATGCTCCAAATATTTTGTATCATCTGCAGTCATTTTAAATGAAATTTCTCTTTCTATCTCTTCCTGTTAGACTTAGTAGTATATGGAAATAGTGATGATTTCTGTGGATTTATTTCATATCCTACCATTTACTAAAGTTGTTAATTGTTTCAACTAGTTTTTTATTTGATTCTCTAGGGTTCTCTAAATTTACCATCATATCATCTGCAAAGAGTGATAATTTTATTTCTTTATTGCCTATTTTTATTTCTTCAATTCCTTTTTCTTATCTTATTGCTACAGAAAGCATATCTGATTGGATAACAATGGTAATAATGGACATTCTTGCTTCATTCCTGAACTTGTTGGGAAGTCTTGTAATTCATCCTCACTACAGATAACACCTCCTGATGGTTTTAGATAGACACTACAATTTCAAGGAAAGCTCAATTTATTCCTATGCATTCTAAATTGCTTGTTTTCCATAGGAATGGATATTGTATTTTTTTCAAAACCTTTTCTTGCATGTACTGATATAATCATATGATTTTTCCTGTTTTTAATATCATATGATCAATTAAACTGAGAGTTTTCCTAAAATTGAATGAGACTTGAATTCCTGGTACAAATCCTGCCTGATCATAGTTATGATCTCTGTGATATATTGCTGTAATTTTCTTGCTAGTATTTCATTTAAACTTTTTCATTGGTATTCTACAGGAAAATTGGACTATAGCTTTCTTTTCTGTTTTTGTTCTTCCTGATATAGTAATCAGAATTTTGTGTGTGTCCAAGAAAGTTAATTGGACTTCTTTACCAATTCTTTAAATAATGTGTATAGTATTAGAATTTATTGTTCTTTCAATGTTTCACAGAATTTCACAGAATTATTTCTTAGGGAATTAGTTCATTTATGGCTTGTTCAGTTTCTTTTTCTTAAGATAGAGTTAAGTATTCTAGTTCCTCTTTGTTAATCTGGGAAATTTATATTTTTACAAATACTCATTGATTTTACTTAGAATGTCAGATTTCTGGGCATATAATTGAGCAAAATATGTCCTAATTGCTTTAATTTTATCTTTATTGGTGGTGCTTTCATCCTTTTTGCCTTTGATATTGGTTTTCTTCTTTCTTTTTTTCAAAACGAATTGACCAGTAGTAAGTCTATTTTTGTTATTTCATAAAGCCAACTTGTAATTTTATTGATTAGTTCAATGGATTTTTAAAATAATTTTCTTGCATCATTCTCATTTTTTTTCCCAATTTTTCCTCTGCTTCTTTCATTTGATTTTTAAACACTTCCAGTAATTCTTGTTGGGCTTGTATCCAATTCACATCAGCTCTGATAATTTTAGAATAGTTTCAATAGATTATGATGGTGATGGTGATAGTAAGGTGATGTCAATGGTACAACCATCAACTCAGTTACCCAGGCTCACCATGTAGCAGTCATTCTAGATTCATCAAACTATCTCAGTACCCCAAACCCAATTCTTTGCTAAGGATGTCAGTTTCACCTTTGTAACATATCTTGACTATGCCTCCTTCTCTCCTCTGACACTGCTACCATCTTGATGAATGCTCTTACCACTTTGTGATTTGACCATTGCAATAGTCCACTAGTTGATCTTCCCTCTCCAAATCTTTCCTTACTCCAACTGAGTTTCTATTCAAGTATCAAGCACAAGTATGATCATGTCAAACTTCTTTCCCCCTATTCAATCAACCAAAGTGATCCAGAGATTATGTAGCACCATGCTGGTACAGTTAATCTACTCAGTCATGAAGCCAAGGTGTCCTGATAGGTGGGAGAGGAAAATGAAAACCAGTTAGCATATTTCTATTAGGAAACCATAGCCTGCCCAAGAAAGCCATCTTATTTTCTTCCCTGCTGACAAAAATAACACTGCCAATGCTTATGGAAAGGGTGGGAAAATTATGACTCCATAGACCAGTCATTCCTGGCTACTACTCCCCTGTCTACTCTGTAGACTTTTATGAGAATGTATTATAAAGCAATTCCTCTAGATTATCTATCCCACTTGCCAATTAATATTAGCAGGCCAAATCTCCACAAAATGGTCATCCTCATTCAATGAACTCTTTGAAGCCAACTCCTACAATTACAGTTCTCAAGCCCTAACCAGCATACTTACTTCTTCCAACCATGACATTCAAATGGGTTCTCTGGACCTAAACCCAGATGGGTACAATGTCTTCTACTGGCTCAGTAGACCCTATTGAAAGGCATCAAAACTATGTTCAAAAAGTTATCAAACTATGCATACCCTTTGACCCAACAGTGTTTCTATTGGGCTTATGTAGTGACCATGTTAGTACCCTGGGTATCTTAGAATCATCTGGAGTCAGGATAAGCAAAAGTCTTTAGTCTTGGTCTTTAGCAGTAGAAGTGAAAAGAGTGGATGTGTAGGATCTCTGTGACTTCACCTCGTTGTCTCTCTCAAAGAAGTGACCCTGGCTAGTCTCCCTGCACATCCTAGTCCCTCCTAAAGTTCTCTGTATACACCAAACAATTGGGCCAGCACAGGATAATGGGAAGGGCCATTTTCCAAGCATATTCTTATAGAGTATTGTCCAATCAGTAATTAGCCTCAAGTGCTGAATTGTCCTACCTCAGTGCATTGATTTAAGAGCTCCAGTCCCTCACAGGTTTATAGCCCAAAGAGATTTTAAAGGAAAAAAAAAGGGATCCACATGTGCAAGAATGTTTGTGGCAGTCCTTTTTATAGTGGCTAGAAACTGGAAACTGAGTAGATGCCCAACTAAGTTGGAGACTGGCTAAGTAAATTATGGTATAAAAATGTTATGGAATATTATTGTTCTGTAAGAAATGATCAGGAGGATGATTTTAGAAGGGGGCTAGAGAGACTTAAATGAAGTGATGCTGAGTGAAATGAGCAGAACCAGATCATTGTACAGGACAACATCATTATTATACAACAATCAATTCTGATGGATGTGACTCTTTCCAACAATGAGATGACTGAGGCCAGTTCCAATGATCCTGTGATGAAGAGAGCTATCTACACTCAGAGAGAGGTCTGTGGGAACTGAATGTGGATCACAATATAACATTCTCACTCTTTTTGTTCTTGTTCACTTGCATTTTGTTTTCTTATTCATTTTCTTTCCTTTTTTGATATGATTCCTCTTGTGCAGCAAGAGAATTGCATACATATTCTTACACATATTAAATTTAACATATATTTTAATATTTTTAACATATATTGAATTGCTTGCCATCTAGGGGAGGGAGTGGGGGGGAAGTAAGAGAAAAATCTGAAACACAATGCTGTGCAAGGATCAATGTCGTCAAATTATCTGTGCATATGTTTTGAAAATAAAAAGCTTTAAAAAAAAAAAAACTTCTAAGATGTCATTGTTGATGGTGGGAAGAAAGGAAAATATTTTCTTAAGGGTTGGGTTCTTAATCCATAGTTGACTCCTTTCTCTTTTCCAAAGATGGTACTCTTCAGGGCTATCATTTTCATAGCTAATTACTTTTTGTTGTGTGTGTGTGTGTGTGTGTGTGTGTGTGTGTGTGTGTGTGTGTGTGTGTGTGAATTTGGGTTAAACTAACTCTAGCTAGTAAGTATTAAGTGACTAAAATAAGATTTAAACTCAGACCCTCTTGACTTCAGGGCCAATGCTCTATCTGTTATATCAACTAGCTGCCTTATTCATTAGAGAAGGTTCTTTGCTTTTTTGAAGGGCTATCAGGGTTTTACTGTCCTTAACCAATCAATGGCTGACTGTCCTTTACTTCTTTTTTGATCAGAAAATTTCTTCATGCCTCATAAATAGTTAACTTGTGGAGTTTATTTTTAAGTTCTTAATAACTTCTTGTCTCTATTATCTTCCCCATTATTATTCATGATCTCATAAGCCTTGGGGAAATCATTTGATCAGGGAACATCATGATCAATTGGTAGGTACTATTATTATGACCATTTTACAAATAAGAAAATTGAGTTTGAGATGTTATTATTTATTCTTCCCATTCACCTGTTATAATTCACCCTTTATATCTGAAATATCCAAACAAAAGTCACTATATTTTGGTTGAATTTAATAGTCTAAGATGTTCACCAATGCCTTCGGAGTAGATACCTTGAAGTATCACAATAACTATGGTTGGAGGGAGGTGCCAAGTGAGGGAAAATAGTCTTTCTATAAAAGCACATCTGAGTAAGCAACCACATAGAACCATGTGAAGGAAGTATATGACAGTATTGATAAAGCTCATGTAGTCTATAATGTCTACAACCGGGACTAAGGCAAATTAATTCCTTTGCTCCTCAATTTCTTCAAAGTAATCACAGTTTACAAGAAAATGGACTTGATATGAAGGTTTAACTTAGGACCCTCCAAAAGTCAGTACAATGGAAAATTGTTATTATCTAATATGATAAATATCAGCTTGTTAATTATTTTACAAATTTGATACCAAATGGGTAATGTAAAGACCAATCTACTCTAAATCAACAATACGTTTCTCCAAAGAAACTTCATAGTGACTCCAAGATAAATGCTGCTTTGAATCAATAAATCTGTCTAATCATATGGTATAGTGGAGAGAACAGAGGGTCAGAAGGTATTATAGACTCCCCCTTGTTGTACTCCCTGCAGAGTAGCACTGAAGAGAAACTAGACAAGATATGGAAAAAGGAAGCAGAAGACGAAACTAAAGAAATCACCATAAGAATCAATGTCTTTTATAAGGAATCCAGGAGCTAAGATTAAAAAAAAAAAAAAAAAAAAAAAAAAAAAAAAAAAAAAACACCTTCTGTTCAATTCAGTTACTCTTCATCCAACTATCCTTATATTCTTTTGTGTGTGCATGTGTGTGTGTGTGTGTGTGTGTGTGTGTGTGTGTGTGCGCGCGTGTGTGTGTGTGTGTGTGTGTATGGCAAAAGGGGATTTATTTACATTAAGAAGACAGCTTTCTTTCATAGTGGGCAAAGAATCCTGGCAGGATAGTTTTGCTAAAACAGCTTTCTTAGGGGGCAAGGTCCTGTCAGGACTATTGCAAAGATGGGTTACACTGAGAAGAAAATATCTTCACCAGTGGCAAAATCCGCTAGGACTTCTACAAAGATTTGGGGTTCAGAGTTAGTTGTCTTTTATTAGCCTTCTGAGGCTTGGGGCTTTACTTCAATTCAAAATTAAATGAGATTACTTAACTGGGAGTTTGAGCCACCCAAAAGGATGTTGACTATACCCCAGGCTGAGATTTCCAATTAAATGAGATTACTTATCTTGGGAAGGGTGTTGTCTGGGAAAAGATGTATCCCTCCCAGGGTTTGAGACTCAAAAATTCCCCCCCAAAGGGGGATACAATTTCAGAGGGTCCCCCAAAGGTTAAAGGGGGAACACAATTTACATCATTTCCCCCCCTCAAGAAGACCCCTAAATGCATTTGGGGCAATAGGATAAAGGTCTCATCTTCTGTAGTTGTTCAAGCTGACAAGGAGCATATAGCTGGCCCTACCCAATAGGGTTGGGACTGAAGAGGAGAGATGAGGGAATTGTAGGTGGCAGCAGTGTCCAGTGCTGAATGTCAGAATCAGGTCTTAGGTGATTTCAGATTGACCAAGTGGTTGGAATTTTATGACTCAGAGTCTGGAAGAAGCAACTCTCACAAGTATATTAAAAATGCAAGGACTAAATATGAGTAAAAGAGAAAGAATAAACAAAAATGCAGTTAATATGGAGATTACTAAGGACAGTAATCAGGAACCAGAAACCCACCCAGAGGAAGGCTGGGGTGGGGAAATGAGGCTATCATAAATGCCTCTCAACCAAACAGCTTTCCTAACTATCCTTACATTCTTTGAAGAAATGGTGCTATTAAGTTTCCATATCCTTGGAGACAGAATTTTGGTGCAAACAAACACCAGAAAAAAAAAAGGAAGTAAATAGGATCTGGTAGTCCTTAGGGTCACTACTCCTCCCCAAACTAATAGTTTTCAACATTCAAAGAAACTTGTAAAGTAAGAAATGCTTCCTGTAAATCTCACCAACCCACCCATTTTCACAGTCAATCAGTAAGTATTACCAGCTACCTAATTGCCAGTATACTGTTATTGCAAGACTTCCGTTAAGGGGGGCAGGGAAACATTCAGAATCTGAATTGGTCCTTTAATACATAGTCAAGTAAAGCATGGTATATTGGGTAGACAGCTAACAGGAAGATATGAATTCAAATACTATCTCTGACACATACTAGCCAGGCTTGTCATTTAGCCTCTTGTTAACTCATGAAACCTTCTAAAATTAATTAATTTTAGAAAAGTTGCAAATGTCCATTAATCAGAGAAAGCCCATTATACCAATCACAGGCTCAGATTTTTTTAGAAAGCTATTTTTATTGTAATACTTCAATTTACTAAGTATATTTTTAAAAAGTGACTTTTCTTTCAAACTAGAAAATGCCCAGACCATGAAGAAAAATATATTTTTTTAAAAATGTAATGTCTCTGAATCCAATTCTTCCTGTGCAACAAAAAATTCGGTTCTACACACATATATTGTATCTAAATTATACTGTAATATATTTAACATATATAAGACTGCTTGCCATCTGGGGGAGGGGGTTGGGGGAGGAAGGGAAAAAATCTGAATAGAAGTAAGTACAAGGGATAATGTTGTAAAAAATTACCCATGCATATGTACTGTCAAAAAATGTTATAATTATAAAATAAAATAAAAAAAAATAAAATAAAAAAAAAAAAATAAAAAATAAAAATAAAAATGTAATGTCTTTTTGCATTCCTATCTTTTTTATTAAGATACAAATAAAAGTTTGAAAGTTATATTTGTGTGTCCTTAATTTATGAGCAAAAAGTAACCACAAAGTTCAGAAAGATTTCTTGAGACATCTCCTTGTCTTTTTTCCCCATCCATCTTCCACCCACAATTTCTCTTTGCCTGCTTTTTCAGTAGGAGGATCAAAAATGTTGTCTAGAAATATAGTCAATAGTCTTTTTCCACTCTCCAAATTTTGTTTCAAAACCTCATCCATTGAACAACACATGGTTATCCTTTACTCTTAAGAGAGACATTTTTTCAGAAAGATATTTTTGTCAAAACAGGGGTGGGGTGGGTTGAGGGGAGGAATGGGAAGTGGTTATGCAGTGCAGGTGGGAAATTTTGAAACTCTTTGTCTAATAACTCAAAGAGCTCATAGCTTTTGCCTCTCTTTTCACAGTGGAATAATGTCTAAATGAGAACAAAAGAAGAGTAGATTCAACTGATTTGGCATTTAGCCACAACTTTATTAAGCAACCTAATGAAACATATTATTCTTTCACTCAGCACCCCAGAAGGTAATCTATGCCAACTAGGCTATTGGCTCACTTTTCTGAAAACTATTATATGTATTACCCTCAGGCCAAAACTCTTTCCTGTGGCAGGGATCACACAAATAGTCTAGTCTAATCAAATAGTCTAGTCTAATTATTGCTGTTAGAAATTTCTGAAAAGGGAATTTCATTCACAGTAGTACATGATAACCAGATTCCATTCTGAGAGCTTAGAAATAATCAATCATTCAGCAAGCATTTATTAAAACCTTATACTATGTGCCAGGCACAAATAGTATTTAATCATCTCCATTTATTGCATTATATGATTATATTATATTCTTCTATATACAAGTATATTGTATAAACATAATATATATTCTAAATATGTGTACACATACACATACACACAGAGATAAATTTCTATATACTCTGAACATCATGGTATCTGCTTTGTACTATTTTTCTGAAAAAAGAGTGACAATCACCTCCACTATGGTTCATTCACCATCCCCGAAATTCCTTTCCTGGTATTACAGGAAAGGCACGACTCAGGGTCAGTCCCTTGACAGATTAGGTTTGAAAAGAGAATGAAATGAAACCCTTTTAGAAGATATAACAATTTAAAAAGAAGGTCTAGCCACAGAGAAATAAGGAAAAGATTTTTAATAAGTATAATAAATTATTCTTTCCTACATTATCCAGAGCAGACCAATGGTCAAGCTTCATATATACTCAGACCACAAGGAAGCTACATCAGAGTCTTTAGTCCTCTTAATAATTACATCTTACAAATGGTTTTAAAATCTTTTATGGAAAAAATCTACCCCTGCTGACAGGGAAAGGATTCTGGTAAATATGCCTCTTAGAACATTTAGCCACCTTTATTTTCCCTATATGCATTATTTCCTCTGTTAAAATGTAAGTTCTTTAAATAAAATTTTCTTAACTTTGGATTGTGACTCCATATGTGGTCACATAACTGAATGTGGGGGTCACAAAATTTTTGGCAACAGTAAAAGTTTTCTGAACACAATGATCAAAAATGAATTCAAAATTAAACACATAATGAATCCGAGGTGTTGTTTCTGGAAGCATTTGCCCATGTTTTATCATGCAAGTTCACTGCAGCCTTGGTTCTGAACATGCAATAAGTATACTTTGCACTGTGCATATGCTGCCAGAAACACCTTGGCTCAGATCTGAGACAGAGTTGTGTAAAAATTTCTTGGGTGAAAAAGAGTTGCAAGTGGAAAAAGTTTAAGAAGCCCTGGATTAAATTATAGGACCCTCATTTTTAAAAAATCATAATATTAATACTGTGAGTGGCACAAAGTACATGCTTAATAAATGATTTTATTCAATCACTTAATTTTGCACATTTCTATTTCACTGTGCTATTGTGATATCATGTGTATTACTCAAGAAAGCTTCATGGACATGGACTCTAATTCTAAATCAATGGTTTCAAATTCAATAGAAAGGAGCCACTATACCATACATAAGGATCTTGTGAGGTGCTTAATTGACATAGAAAATGACACATTAACATTATCTTTTGTGTTGCTATTTGTTTTGTTAAATGTTTCCTAATTGCACTCTTTTTTTCTTTTTTCTTTTTTTTTTGCAGAACATTATCACTCATTAAAAATACATCCCCTGATATACATATATCATTTTTAGTTGATGTCAATCATTGTTGGTCTTTAGCAATAAATGAGTATAAACTTTAATGAGATTTTTTTTCCCAAAAAATGCTTTGTAGTACCTCACACATTGCTCATAAGCAGTCTCAAAATCAGAGTGATCTTCATAATATGTATCTTTAATGATAAGTTGTTTTTGCGGCTCATAGTTTCCAAGAAGTTCAATTTAGGTTTACAATTTTTAACTTGATTAACTTCTCTATTCAGATCTCTAACATTGCTTTCATCTATACACAGTGTATAATCAAAGGTAAAGAAATCTACTTTGGCAATCTGCCTGGTAATATGATTCATGGTGAGGCCATGTTTCTTCATGCAAGTCTATAATTAAGAGGGTTTCCTAGTTCACATATAGATGTTGCTGTACTGTCTATTCCCCATTTATCTGAAATATTTCAAGTTTCAAGTTTCCTAAAAATTGCTTCTGCTAAAGGTAAGTGACAAGTATTACCCAGACTCATAAACAGCACAGACTTGGTCCCCTCTGGGGTTATTCTTCATTCCTACTCCTCCTAATTACATTCTAATATTGGTCAATCCGAGGGAGAGCCCTGTGTTTGACACCTCTGGTCCAAATGGTAACATTAGATAATTGAATAAGTAGAATCCTCCCCCCCCCCAATTCCCTTCCTCACTTTCTGCTGTCTCCACCAAGTATCATAAGTTTTCTGTCAGTAACCGTTAGCAATGAGTGGAAAAACAGTAGCAACCAAATAGCAAAGAAAGTGTACTTTGAGGGGATTCAGAAAATGTATGAGCATGACAGTGTAGAACTAAAATAAAAAATGAAATTTGGAATCTACTTAACACCCAAAGCAGAAACTGGAAGATGTTCTATTCTGTACTATTTCACTGATTTAACTTGCACACAACATAATTTTATTATGAAAATCGGTTATCAACAACATGCAGCCGATCATGATCTCATCATTACTGCACCAGACTTGCATTATTTTTTTTATTATATATATATATATATATATATTTTATAATATTATCCCTTGTATTCATTTTTCCAAATTACCCCCCCCCTCTATTCCCTCCCCCCGACGACAGGCAATACCATACATTTTACATGTGTTACAATATAGTCTAGGTACAATACATGTGTGTGAATATCATTTTCTTGTTGCACAATAAACATTAGAATCCGAAGGTACATGCAACCTGGGCAGACAGATATTAGTGCTAACAATTTTCATTCCCCTCCCAGTGCAGACTTGCATTATTAAAGAAGAAATTGACAACTGAGATTTTGTTACTGATGTTGGTTTTTATGTGAATTCCATTGAAGAATCTTGGAAAACCAAAATATGAGATATATTCTTATATAATAGATGAACTACCCAAGCTGCTAGATTCCAATTTTCCCACAGACCCAGAAAAGATGTCCTTTTTTTTTGGATTATGGGAAGCCGTGGAGCTATTATTTCTTCTTTGAGGTATCCCAACAAACATAAATCTATGTCATCATTCTGCTCAATATGCAATTCTGTGCTCTATCATAGCAAGAAAAAAACCTTGTATGATTATTTGCTATCAGATGTAAATAATGCTAGCCATATGATGTTACTCATCTTGTGAATTCCTATCCAGATTCTCAGGTATACATATTAATGGATCAAGGCAAAAAATGACCAGTATATTGAAGAAGGGCAATTACTTCCTGTAGAAAAGAAAATTTCAGTCTTCCAGACTGGAAGAAGAATATGTCATAACTACTGCTTCATTGAAATGTTTATTAATTGTCACATCAGACATCATGTAAAATTTTTAAACATAGAAAGCTTTGTATGTGAGAATTCTCACAATTATAAAAATTAACAAATAAGCAAAACATTTTAAAACATAGAATTACATATTTCAGACTGCTTATGAACGTTTACTCCTAGTTTTTATCAAATAACTGACCACCATCTGAATAAATATATAAATTCAAGTAATTTTTCCATAAACAATCTAATAGAAGACATGTGTCATTGCTTAATATCAATTTGAAAGCTTTGTTACATTAAATTTAAAGATCACAGAATATGCAAACAATTGACTAATTCAAATGTCCTTATTGAAGTTATTGGCCATTGATTGTATCAATTCCATAAAGAATTAAATGATGGAATTGTTTCTCAATAACTGAAAAAAGAGATAATAAATTGGGGGGGGGGGGAATAAAGTGATATATAGAAGAATATAGAAACAAAGTGCTAATTTCCACATGAGACAGATGATGAGTGCCTTGATGAGAATTTATGATATCATCAATATCTTCCAAGGTACAAATTGTAATCTATTTACACCTTCTTATATTATGCAATTCTTCTCCACTTCTTCCTTCACAGGGGATCCTACCCTAATGGCATTTCCATAGTTATCAAGATTGCATGGCTTTCAATGAAATAAGTTAGAAATTTACCCATTATTGTTCATTGATTCTATTTGGAAAATCTATCTTTTCAGGTTGTTGTTGTGGGTTTTTTTTTAATCTTTTCTTGCAATCCTTTTATTGCTTCTCTTGTGCAATTCTTCCTTGATTATATGTTGCAATCTGCTCCCACCCACAATGTGCAGTTCCATTTGGGAAAGGTGACCCTCAGCTTTCATTCTTTAAAGGATAAGATATTACATTAGCTAATTATTAACTTAGATACTTATATATTAACATTTATCTTTTGTGTTTTTATAACTTAAGAGTATTACTGGAAAGTATTATTTAACAGTTAAAAAATATGAATTTCTGTTTTAGGGAGAAGCTTGTGGTTGATACAAACCCTGAACAATTTCCCAAACATCAATCCCTTCTGTTTAGTTCTGGATTCAGTTACAGTATTTGTCCAAATCAGACATGTATATATCAAAATTTAAACAGGAATTTATCATCCACTTAATTTTTCCTACATAAATAATTTGGTCAAATTCTTTTAAGTCATTCTAGATGTCATCTAGCAGGCTTTGCAATGTTCCAATACAATGTCTTGAAACAGGAACAACTGAAGAAATATTAACATCACCCTTGATTTCTCAATGACTTTAGGAAGCTAGCAAAAATGTTTGGTTGCCAAGGATTTCATCAACATTTTTTGTGCTCTAAATTCTAATTGACATAAGCTTTGTCCTAATATTCTTACATGAAAGGCATACTCTGAGCCTCCTGTCATATGGATATAATCCTAAATTACTGAAAGCTCTGCTAGCAAAGCACAATGTCTAGAAAATTCTACAAAGTAAGAAAGATTTAAAATCGAGAAATGGATTGTAAAGTTTTAAAATCCTGTCTACTAAGTGACATTTTTTTTAAATCAAAGCAACTCATACAAAAAAAGTATTTACTAAAACATAATGAGGTTGCAATCTGCATGCAAGAAAGAAATCACCATTAAGTCATAGATTGCTGGGGTTTTCTTTAAATCATAGACTATTAAAGAGGGTATTTCAACTTCACTAATTTAACATAAAAATATATGATCATTTATGGTGCTTATAGCCACTTATCCTTAATCAAATATCTCATGTTAATTTGGTTTTCCAATTAAATTATTATTAATTTTCCCTAGGCAGAGTGATTTCTCATGACTATGCTACATAGTATCACTTAATTGATTCAATTCATTGGTGTATAAGTTTGAATGTGTTAAAAAAGAAAATACAATTGTCAGAAGTATATCTATTTATGTAAGTCCTTCATTTAAGAAGTAAATGAAAAGAAATATTCATGTCAGTTCTCTGATGAAAAATACATCACAGATACTTACCTATACTAACTAGTATATCATGTCCAAATTATTCTTCTTCCCCTTTGTGGTCTTTTATAATCTGATTCCACTCTATCCATCTCCATTCCATGAAATTTCATTTTTCTACTATGCAACCTTTACTTCAGTCAAAATCTTTATCATCTCTCACATATAATATGATCATCTCTGCTTACATTGTTTTTTTTTTTCATGGTATTCCTCCTGTTGAAGTATCTTTCCTGCTTCTGGCTACAAATCTTCCTTATCTATTAAGGCTTATGCTAATCTTCATTTTCATCAAACTTACAATCATTATTCAATTGTTCAGCAACTAATGATTTTCACTATTTCATTTTTTAGTTTTGTCTTCCCAACTAGATTGTAAGCTCTTTTAAAGAAAGGATTTGCCATATATGTTTCTATCCTCTATGCCTTCTGGAATATCATATTCCAAGTTCTTTAAGTATAGTGGTGATTGCTAAATTGTGTGTAATCCTGACTGATGTTCCTTGCTACATGAATTCTTTCTTTCTGGTTGCTTGTGATATTTTTTCTTTGATATGGAAGCTCTGGATTTTGCCAGAGATGAGAAAGAAAAAATTCAAGCAAACAACAAAAGAAGTGAAAATGCCATGTTATGATCCACACTCAGTTCCTCTCTCTCTGGGTGTAGATGGCTCCTATCATCCCAAGATCATTGGAATTGGCCTGAATCATGTCATTGTTGAGAAGAGCCATATCCAACAGAATTGATTATCTTATTATCTTGCTGTTGCCATGTACAATGATTTCCTGGTTTTGCTCATTTCACTTAGCATCAGTTCATGCAAGTCTCTCCAGGCCTCTCTGAAATCATCCTGCTGCTCATTCCTTATAAAATAATAATATTCCATAATATTCATATATTATAAATTATTCAGCCATTCTCCAACTGATGGACATCCACTCAGTTTCCAGTTTCTAGTCACTACAAAAAGGGCTGCTACAAACATATTTGCACATGTCGGTCCCTTTCCCTCCTTTAAGATCTCTTTGGGAAATAAGACCAGTAGAAACACTGCTAGGTCAAAGGATATATACAGTTTGATAACTCTTTGAGCATAGTTCCAAATTACTCTCCAGAATAGTAGGATCAGTTCTCAATCCAACAACAATGTATTAGTGTTCCAGTGTCCCCACAACCCTTCCAACATTCATCATTACCTTTTACTGTCATCTTAGACAATCTGAGAGGTGTGTGGTGGTACCTCAGAGTTGTCTTAATTTGCATTTCTCTGACTTAGAACACCTTTTTATATGAGTAGAAATGTTTTCAATTTCTTCATCTAAAAAGTGTTCATATCCTTTGACCACTATCAATTGGAAAATGGCTTGAATTCTTATGAATTTGAGTCAATTCTCTATATATTTTAGAAATGAGGCCTTTATCAGAACCCTTGAATGTAAAAAATATTTTCCCATTTTATTGTTTCCTGCATTAGTTTTGTTTGCACAAAAACTTTTTAACTTAATATAATCAAAATTATCTATTTTGTGTTCAATAACGAGCTTCAGTTCTTTTTTGGTCATAAATTCCTTCCTTCTCTACAGATCTGAGAAGTAACCTATCCTATGGTCATCTAATTTACTTATATTACTCTGTATGTCTAAATCATGAACCCCTTTTAACCTTATCTTAATATATGGTGTTAGGTATGGATCAATGCCTAATTTCTGCCATACTAGTTTCCAATTTTCCCAACAGTTTTTCTCAAATAGTGAGTTCTTATCCCTAAAGCTGGGGTCTTGGAGTTTATCAATACTAAATTACTGTAGTCATTGCCTATTTTGTCCTGTGAACCTATTCCACTGATTGACTATTCTATTTCTTAGCCAGTACCAAATGGTGTTGATGATCACTGCTTTATGATATAGTTTTAGGTCTGACACAGCTAGGTCACCTTCACTGACAATTTTTTTTCATTAATTCCATTGAAATGCTTGGCCTTTTCTTCTAATAAAGATGAACTTTGTTATTATGTTTCTAGATCTATAAAATAATTTTTTGGGAGTTTGATTGATATGGCACCAAATAAGAAAATTAATTTAGGTAGTATTGGCATTTTTATTATATTCCCTTGAACTACCAATGAGCACTTGATTGATTTTCCAGTTGATTAGATCTGACTTGATTTGTGTGAAAAGTGTTTTGTAGTTTTGTTCATATAGTTCTGACTTTGCCTTGGCAGATAGACTTCCAAATATGTTATTGACAGTTATTTTAAATGGAATTTCTCTTTATATCTCTCATTGCTGTACTTTGTTGGTAATATATAAAAATGCTAATGATTTATGTGGATTTATTTTGTATCCTGCAACTTTGCTAAAATTGTGAATTGTTTCTGGTAGTTTTTTAGTTGACTTTGTAGGGTTCTCTAAGTATACCACCATATCATCTGCAAAGAGTAATAATTTGGTTTCCTCATTACCTATTCTAATTCTTTTCATTTCTTTTTCTTCTTTTATTGCCAAAGCTACCATTTCTAATACAACGTTGAATAGTAATGGTGATAGTGGGCAACCTTGCTTTACTCTTGATCTTGCTGGGAGAGGTTCTAGTTTGTCCCCATTACATATAATGCTTGATGACAGTTTTAAATGGATGCTTCTGATCATTTTAAGGAAAACTCCATTTATTCCTATACTGTCTAGTGTTTCTAATAGAAATGGGTGTTGGATTTTATCAAATGATTTTTCTGCATCTATTCAAATAATTATATGATTTTTGTTAGTTTGGTTATTGATATAATCAATTATGCTAATAGTTTTCCTAATATTGAATCAGCCCTGCATTCCTGGTATAAATCCTACTTAGTAGTGATATATTATCCTGGGGATTACCTTCTGTAATATCTTTGCTAATATTTTATTTAAGATTTTTGAATCAATATTCATTAGGGAAATTGGGCTACAATTTTCTTTCTCTCTTTTCATCCTACCTGGTTTAGGTGTCAGTACCATATCTGTGTCATAAAAGAAATTTGGTAGGAATCCTTCGTTCCCTATTTTTTTCAAATAGTTTACATAGTATTGGAATTAATTGTTCTTTAAATGTTTGGTAGAATTCAATGTAAATCCATCTAGCCCTGGAGATTTTTTCTTAAGGAGTTGATTAATATCTTGTTCTGTTTCTTTTCCTAAAATGGGGCTATTTAAATACTTTATTCCTCTTCTGTTAATCTGAGCAATCTATATTTTTGTAGATGTTCCTCCATTTCACTTAGATTATCAAATTGAAAGACATATAGTTGGGCAAAATAACTCCTAATTACTGCTCTAATTTGCTCTTAATTGGTGAAAAGTTCTCCCATTTCATTTTTGAGACTAACAATTTGATTTTCTTCTTTCCTTTTTCTAATAAAATTAACAAAAAGTTTATCTATTTTGTTGGATTTTTTTCATAAAACCAACTCTTAGTTTTATTT
Organism: Sminthopsis crassicaudata; assembly: GCF_048593235.1. Taxonomy (NCBI): domain Eukaryota; kingdom Metazoa; phylum Chordata; class Mammalia; order Dasyuromorphia; family Dasyuridae; genus Sminthopsis; species Sminthopsis crassicaudata. The sequence continues at coordinate 572,713,807 of NC_133617.1, read as the reverse complement.
ATTAATTCAATAGTTTTCTTACTTTTGATTTTATTAATCTCCCATTTTATTTTCAGAATTTCAAATATGGTATTTAATTGGGGGTTTTAAACAGATTTTTTTTCTAGCTTTTTAAGTTGCAAGTTCAATTCATTAATCTTCTCTTTATTATATGCAAGTAAGCATCTAAAGATATAAAATTTCTCTTAATTACTACTTTGGCTCCATTCAACAAATTTTGGTATGTTGTTTCATTATTGTCATTCTTTTGGATGAAATTATTGATTGTGTCTATGATTTGTTGTTTTACCCTTTAAGTTAGATTATTTAGCTTCCATCCAATTCACTTCCAGTTGATCAATGATGGACAGAAATAACTACACCCAGAGAAGGAACACTGGGAAGTGAATGTAAATTGTTAGCACTACTGTCTATCTACCCAGGTTACTTATACCTTCGGAATCTAATACTTAATGTGAAACAAGAAAATGATATTTACACACATATATTGTATCTGGGTTATATTGTAACATATGTAAAATGTATGGGATTGCCTGTCATTGGGGGGAAGGAGTGGAGGGGGGGGATAATTTGGAAAAATGAATATGAGGGATAATATTATTTAAAAAATTACTCATGCATATATACTGTGGAAAAAAATTCTAAATAAAATTTAAAAAAAAAAAAAGATTATTTAGGTTCCCATTAATTTTTGGTCCATTTCCCCTGGCCTTTTGTTGTATGTAATTTTATTGCATCATGATCTGAAAAAAAAAAGTATTTACTATTTCTGCCTTTTTGCATTTGATTTTGAAATCTTTATGTTCTAATATATGACCAAATATTGTGTAGGTTCCATGAACCACCAAGAAAAAAGTATACTCCTTTATCTCCATTCAATTTTTCTCCAAAGATCTATCATACCTAAGTTTGCTATTGCCAGTCACTCCTAATTCCCAGGGTATTAGAGAAATGTCTGGTAAATATTAATATCAATCTTACCTCTTCCTGAGGCCTTCAGAAATCCTCTGGCTGCTATCTCATATAGACATAGTTTAAGCACAACAGAGAACCCAAGAGTTTTAGCAGACAAGCTTAGACTTTATTTACATGGTTTACACCTCACTCTATGACCTCCTGCACTCTTTTAGTCTCTTTCTCCCCAAGGCTGAGCTCCAGGTGAAAAAAGGGTCGGGCTCCTCCTCCATTGAGCTTATATTGGGTCCATGAGGTCAAAGGTATAAGCCAATCAGAAATGGAGATACTTCCTGTCCCTGATGTGATTGCAGAGTGTTTAGGATTCCCGCCAGGGCTGGAGGTCCCATTCACAAAGGAAATCCTTATGTACTCATAATTCATCATGCCTGGGGACCTCTAGGCTCCATAGGCCTAAGTTTCATCCTAACTGCACTTGCCTGGCCTCTCTAATGGACCCTTACACTTCTTTAACTTCTTCCTTATTTAATTTATTTTGATTTATCTAATTCTAAGAGAGCAAGGTTGAGATTCTCCCATTAGTATAGTTTTACTATCTATTTCTTCTTGCAGCTTTCTTAACTTCTTTTCTAGGAATTTGGATGCCATACCACTTGGTGCATGTATGTTTATGTAGATATTACTTCATTATCTATGATACCCTTAGGAAGATATAGTTTCCTTCCTTTTCTTTTAAAATTAGATCTATTTTTGCTTTTGCTTGATCTGAGATCAGGATCACTACCCCTGATTTTTTTACTTCACTTGAAACATAATAGATTCTGCTCCACCCTTTTACCTTTACTCTAAATGTATCACTGCTTTAAATGTGTTTCTTGTTAACATCATATTGTAGGATTCTGACTTTTAATCCACTCTGCAATCTGCTTCCATTTTATGGGAGAGTTCAGCCCATTTACATTCACAATTAAAATGATTAATTCTGTATTTCCTGTCACTTTATTTACCCCAAGTTATGCTTTTCTCTTTCCTTTCCCCCTTTCCCTCCTCCCCAGTATTTTGCTTCTGAACACCAGCTCCCTCAAACGGCCCTCCCCTTTACAGTCCCTCCCCCTTTCTTATACCTTTCCCTTCTGTTTTCCCTTCTATTAGTCTTACCCTTTCCTTTCCCTTTTCCCTTTCTCCCTATAAGAGGAGACAAGCTTCTCTGTGAAACCAAATATGTCTAATATTTTCTCTTTGAGCCAAATTTGATGTAAGTGTCACACAATGTTCATTCCTTTCCCTTCTTTCCCTAAAATATAACAGGTCGTCTTTGCCTCTTCATGAGGCATTTTACCTCCATTGTCCTCTTTTTCAAGTACAATTCCCTTTCCACCTCTAGTTTCTTTTTTATGTTACCACACTTTCTAAATTTACCCATAACAGAGATCTATTTCTCAAGAGTTCCTTCTTTTTTACCTTTTTATGTTTCTCTTGAGTTCTGTATTTGGAGATCAAATATTTTGTTCAGTTCTGGCCTTTTCATCAGAAATAATATCATTGAATGTCCATCCTCTTCTCTGAAAGATAATGCTCAATTTAGCTGGATAGTTGATCCTTGACTGCAACTCAAGTTCCTTTGCCTTTCAGAATATCAGATTCCAGGCCCTAGATTCTTTAAGGTGGAAGCTACTAGGTCCTTATTAATCCTAATTGTGTTTCTTTGATATTTGAATTGTTTCTTTCTGGCTGCTTGCAAAAAAAATTTTTCCTTGGTCCAATAGTTCCGAAATTTAGCTACAATATTTCTTGGATTTTTTATTTTGGAGTCTCTTTCAGGAGATGACTGGTGAATTCTTTCAATGACTATTTTACTTTCTGATTATAGGACATCAAGGTAGTTTCTCTCTCTCTTTTTTTTTATTTAGAATTTTTTTTTCACAGTATATATATAATATAATATTATCCCTTGTATTCATTTTTCCAAATTATCCCCTCCTCCCTCCACTCCCGCCCCCCGATGACAGGCAATCCCATACATTTTACATGTGTTACAATAAAACCCAGATACAATATATGTGTGTAAATACCATTTTCTTGTTTCACATTAAGTATTAGATTCCGAAGGTATAAGTAACCTGGGTAGATAGACAGTAGTGCTAACAATTTACATTCACTTCCCAGTGTTCCTTCTCTGGGTGTAGTTATTTCTGTCCATCATTGATCAACTGGAAGTGAGTTGGATCTTCTTTATGTTGAAGATATCCACTTCCATCAGAATATATCTTCATACAGCATTGAAGTGTACAGCGATCTTCTGGTTCTATTTATTTCCCTCAGCATCAGTTGATGTAAGTCTCTCCAAGCCTCTCTGTATTCCTCCTGCTGGTCATTTCTTACAGAGCAATAATATTCCATAACCTTCATATACCATAATTTACCCAACCATTCTCCAATTGATGGGCATCCATTCAACTTCCAGTTTCTAGCTACAACAAAAAGAGCTGCCACAAACATTTTGGCACATACAGGTCCCTTTCCACTCTTTAGTATTTCTTTGGGATATAAGCCCAATAACAGCAATGCTGGGTCAAAGGGTATGCACAGTTTGATAACTTTTTGGGCATAGTTCCAAATTGCTCCCCAGAATGGCTGGATTCTTTCACAACTCCACCAACAATGTATCAGTGTCCCAGTTTTCCCACATCCCCTCCAACATTCATTATTATTTGTTCCTGTCATCTTAGCCAATCTGACAGGTGTGTAGTGGTATCTCAGAGTTGTCTTAATTTGCATTTCTCTGATCAGTAGTGATTTGGAACACTTTTTCATATGAGTGGATATAGTTTTCAATTTCATCATCTGAGAATTGTCTGTTCATATCCTTTGACCATTTATCAATTGGAGAATGGTTTGATTTCTTATAAATTAGGGTCAGTTCTCAGGGTAGTTTCTCTTAATGAGTTCCTAAAGATAATGTCTAGGCTCTTTTTTTCATCATAATTTTCAGGAAATCCAATAATCCTTTGATTGTTTCTCCTAGATCTACTTTCCAGGTCAGTTGTTTTTCCAATGAGTTATTTCTTCTATTTTTTTTTTCATTTTTTTTTGTTTGATTGATTATTGATATTTCATTGAGTTATTTATTTTTATTTGTTCAGTTCTGATTTTTAGTGAATTATTTTCTTCAATTACCTTTTTTGGCTCCTTTTGTTTTTGGTCAATTGGGAATTTTTGAATGAGTTGTTTTGTTGTATGGATTTTTTTCCACTTCACAAATTCTATTTTTTCAAGGAGTTGTTTTCTTTTTCCATTTTGTCAAATCTATTTTGTAAGGAGTTTTCTTCAGATAATTTCTGTGTTTCCTTTTCCAACTCTTGCAAAGTTCTCATTTCCTTTCCCAATTTTTCTTCTGTCTTTTAAAATCTCTTTGAATTCTCCCAAGAGAAACTTGTGAGATGGGGACTAATTCATATCACCTTTTGCAGCTTCATCTGGAAACAATTTGCTTTTAGTGTTCTCAGTGGTTGAAATCTTGAAATCTGTTCTTCTTTTTCTCAATAAAAACTATCTATGGTCAGAGGTTTTTGTTTTAGAGGTTTTGTTTGTTTGTTTTTTGTTTGTTTTTGCTTTTTTGCTCATTTTTTTAAAGGTTGAGGTCTGCTTTTAGGGCAAAGGAGAAATTGTCCAAGCTTCCTCTACAGGCAACAGCGTCTGTGCTGGGACAGTGCTGACTAACTTCTGGTGCTGGGTGGCCATGGCCAGGTCCTGCAATATTTTGGGGTTCTGGGGCTCATTATTGCCTTTTTTATTTTTGTTGGATGTCTTACAGCTAATTAGCTGATCTACTAGCTTGCAACCAGGACAGAGCAACCAACACTGCTATAGATTCCTTCTGGTAGATTCCCCAGCATGTGGAATGCCATACTGCCATAATGCCTCTGTACTTGACTATCTGTGCTCAGTCTGTCTCCCTCCATGACTGATTGAAATAGACCTTTTCTGAAGAGCTTCCGAATTATCTTCTACTAAAAATTTGTTACATTCCAAATATTTGTGGGTTCTGTCACTCCAAAACCAATTCAGAAGCTTGATTGCTATCAATTTGTGGGATATTGGGGAGAGCTCAGAAAAAGACATTTCTCCTCTCCACCATCTTGGCTCCCACCACCACCACTGCTACAACCTATTTTCAATCACCCTAACTTTTGTCTTGTTACTGAACTTCGATAACTCTGGAAAAGAAAATGAGGCCCACAATTTCTCATAACTCTGCCTCACCTAAATTCATTTGATATTCTAGTCAAACGACATTATCCATACCATTTTACCATTTTTATTTCTTCAAAGTCCTATGAAGCAGCAGATACAGATACAATGGAAGCTATAATCACAATCCTACACATAGGCAGTTCCAGCCACAGAATCATCTTCATACTGGACTAAAGCAGGAGTGTAATTGAGCAGCCCCTTGGTGTCTGAGTAGTCTTCTTAAAGACCATATTTCTTACCAACTGATGTGAGGAAGGGATTATAAAAAATAGCCCTAAAAATTCATTTAACCTAATCTTGTCTTACTTACTATGACAGGTGAAGATCCTACCTCATGCTCAAAACACAAGAACTTTTGTGAAAATGATTTCACTCACCACATACATATGGGCAGATGTTTATGGACAATACAAAATGCAATGGATCTAAAAGACAAGTAGCTCTAATTGTGACAGGACTCGGCAAATATCACATCCAAATAGCAGCCCTTAGTTAAACAAGCCTGGCAAATGAAAGTCAGCTTATCAAAGTCAGAACTGGATATGTATTTTTCTGGAGTGGCTGCAATGACGTGGAATGTCATGAAGCTGGCAGAATTTTTGCAATTAATCTAGTTTATTGGATTTAGCATATATTTTAACATGTGTAACATATTGGATTGCTTGCCATCTAGGAGAGGGGGTGTGGGGAAGGAAGGGAAAATTTGAAATACAAGGGTCAGTGTTGAAAAATTATCTGTGCATATGTTTTGGAAATAAAACACTTTAAAAATTAAAAAAAGTTAAAATAATAAGATAATGAAATAATGAAAAAAATAATAATAATCTAGTCAACAAGCTTGTATGCCTACCAAAATGAACAAATAACAAGTTCATGACAATGTCATTATTACTTATATGACATTACCATGGCACTATCATCAAGGTACAGCCAAACCTGATGATGTCAAAGACATGATCTTTATCATCAATAGATCAAAAAATAATAATAATAATAAGGACAAGCTTATACATCTGGGTGTTTTTTTGTTTTGTTTTTGTTTTTTTGGAGGCAATTGGGGTTAAGTGACTTGTCCAGGATCACACAATTAGGAATTGTTATGTGTCTAAGGACAGATTTGAACTCAGGTCTTTCTAACTTCAGAGCATTTTTCTAGTGCTCTTTGCACTGCACCACCTAGCTGCCCCTTCTGGGTGACTTTTAATGAAGAGTAGACACAGATTATCATACATGGGAGGGAAGAGTCCTTGGGAGAAATAGAATTGGAAAACTAAAACAGCAATAATCATTTATTACTGAAGATTCATATATCTCATGACCTCATTACCAACACTATTCCATTCATCTAAATGCAATAACATTTCATGTATGTATTCTCAGAGCAGACATTGACATTTAATATACTATGTTATTGTAAGGAAAAGAGACAGGATGTGAAAGTGATGTAGATGATGTATGGCACAAGTACTGGACCAATCATAGAGATTCTCTCCAAGCTACACATTCACATTCAACAAAAGTAGTGGCCTCCAAGGCAAAGCAACTACCAGAACACTTAATGCCAACAGATTAGAGTACTTCTTCAAGTATGAACAATACGTTGCTAACTTGAAGGGGAAATTGAGCCATCACATGATTGTTAGTTAACAGTGGAGTAAAAAAGGAATGGGCAACATTTAGAGATTTGATATATAACACCACATTTACTCATCTGGACCAGAACACTTGACAATATCAAGATTGGTTTGATGAAAATAATGGGAAATTCAAAATCTGCTAAATTAAATATGAGACCTCCCTAGGATTTACCAGCAAGATAATTCATCCATCTTTAAGGAGCCAGTGATTAACTCCATCAAAAGTAAAATGCAAGCAAAACTTAGAGAGATGCAGGTTTCTTGGCTCAGGGAGACAGCAAATAAAATTCAGTTTTACAATAATACTAACAATCCAAAGTACTTTTATGATGCTCTCAAGGCTATTTATAGGCCAAAGGCCTGTGGTGCATCTAAACTATTCAGTGCTGATGGAGTCACATTGATTAGTAATAAGAAAATGATCCTAAAGAGATAGGCTAAAAATTTCCATAGCAAAAATGAATGGATGCCCATCGATTGGAGAATGGTTGGGTAAATTACAGTATATGAATGTTATAGAATATTATTGTTCTGTAAGAAATGACCAGCAGGATGAATATAGAGAAGCTTGGAGAGACTTACATGAACTGATGCTGAGTGAAATGAGCAGAACCAGGAGATCATTATACGCTTCAACAATATTGTATGAGAATGTATTCTGATGGAAGTGGATATCTTCAACAAAGAGAAGATTTAACTCACTTCCAGTTGATCAATGGACAGAATCAGCTACACCCAGAGAAGGAACAATGGGAAATGAGTGACTGTTTGCATTTTTGTTTTTCTTCCCAGGTTATTTTTACCTTCTGAATCCAATTCTTCCTTTGCAACAACAACAAAATTCGTTTCTACACACATGTATTGTATCTAGCATATACTATAACATATTTAATATTTATGGGAATGTCTGCCATCTAGGGGAGGGGTGGAAGGAAGGAAGGGAAAATTCAGAACAGAAGGGAGTGCAAGAGATAATGTTGCAAAAAAAAAAAAATTACCTAGGCATATGTACTGTCAAAAAAAAAGTTATAATTACAAAATTAATTTTAAAAAAGGAAAGAAAAGAAAAAACTTCCGTAGCTTCTCAACAGACCATTATCAATCAATGCTGAAGCCACTGACCATATACTCCATATTGAAGTCATCTCTGTAGGTGAACTTCCAACTGAAGAAGAGGTTTGTCTCTCTCTTAATCTTTGTTCACAAGGTTTTTACCAAATTTCTCCTAATAGGTTAATCCTTTACCTGAAGATCATTTCTTAAAATCCAGCATGGCTTCAGAAAAGGCTAAACTGAGGAAGAGTTAGTGTGTTATTTTGGTTCACAGATGATTGTGCACTCAATGCAGCCTCTGAAACTGAGATGCAAAAAAATATGGCTCAAATCCCCACTACTTGTGCTAATTTTGGTCTGACAATTAATACCTAGAAAATAAAACAATTCAATATATGTCATAGAAGGCAAAAAAGGAGAAAAGAAATTATTAGGAATTCTAGAGCCAGAGCTGCTCTTTTCCCCCATTGGTCCCTCAATTCTATTATACCTATATGAATACTGAATTGAGTTGAAGCACTTGTCGGTATTATAATTCTGAACTTAAACTGATCCAATTTCCTAGGTAGGTAGGAGATTTCCTTGAGCTTGATTTTATATAAGAAAACCTGTGAAAACATAAGTATTCTGATTAGTGAAGAAAAACTTGCCAGAATGTCAACACCTTTTATCAGATTAGAAATAGTACTCTGTTGTAAAATGTATCACCTGCCTTCTTCCCCTAATATACAATGTGTCAAATTGGAGAGAGCTAGAATTTAAGTTATCCAAATGGGCTAATAATGGGTTATTAGTCACTCATAACCACTGATGGAATTGAAAATTTGGACCCTTCTCCAAGTTAATATTGTTTATCAACAGTAATTATTCTAACAAGTAGTCCAATCACTTGACTGAGTGGGAATGTGTGTCACAACCTGTGTAAACTTTTCAGGCATGTATAAATCCTGTCATAGAAATATGTAGCATGAATAGGTTTCTTTTTAAAAAACAAAAGCATTCTGTGTCGTCTCTTGGAATCAAATATTTCTTAGTCTTAAAATACTAAGTTTTTCTGCTGAGATTCCTGACAATATTTTTCAAGATTTTAAGGTGACATTTACACACACACACACACACACACACACACACACACACACACACACACACACACACATATATATATATATATATATATATATATATATATATATATATACACATTTTGTATATACATATGCATATCCATACTCCTATATACACATACATATACACATAATTTTTGCAAATGAAGACATCCATGTCATACCTCTTCCTTCTTTTCTTCCTTCATGGGTGCCCTATTAACTCCAAGATCAAATATAAAACCTTCTGTTTGGCATTTGATTACTTTGCTACTTTTTAATCTTATACTTTATTACATTCTAGCAATCTATCTATATTGCTATACTTGCTGTTCATTGGATGCCTGACCCTCTCTCTTCCATCTGCTCCATGAGTGGGCACTGGTTGTCCCTCCTTCTTCATCTATGCCTCTTAGAATCCCTGGTTTGCTTCAATCTCAGTTCAAACACCACCTTTTACAAGAGTTCTTTCCTAATTGCTCTCCAGCTGCTAGTTCTTTCCTCTCTAAAGTTATCTCCCTTCTACTCTGTATGTATGTATGCATGTATGTACGTATGTATGTGTGTGTATCCTATATGTACCTAACTATTTACATATTACCTTTCCTATCCGAATGTAAGCTTAACAGTGTCTGTAATAATATAAGTGCTTGATAAATGATTATTAATTGGTTGGTTGTTTTCAAATTTAAACTATGGTTCTCCTCACTCCAGGGCTGATGCTCTCTCTATTCTTAAAAAAAATAATAATAATAATAAATAAATTAAATTAAAAAAAAAAAAAAACTAGCCTTGTGGTAATGTGAAGGTATTTTTGTCTGAAAGTAAGGGAGGGAAAAGAGGACAATGAACTGTAGTGATTCCTTCTGGCCCTATATCTCTGTTGTGCATATATAAAACTATATGCACTAATTGGAATCAGAGAGAATCAGTCTTAAGAGTCAGTAAGACCTAAGTTAAAATTCAGCCCCTAATACAGACTAGCTATATGATCCTAAGTAAGTCACATAACCTCTTATGGCTCAGGCTACTCTTTAAAACTAAAAGTAGCACGCACATACATCAGGACTACTGGTGCTTCTTTGATGCTTTCATAAAATATTTTGAAGCTATCCGTGGCCCACCGAGGCTCCTCAGCGCTGCGGTATCGTCACGCTTAGAGGGGATTCTGACTTAGAGGCTTAGAGGCGTTCAGTCATAATCCCACAGATGGTAGCTTTGCCCCATTGGCTCCTCAGCCAAGCACATACACCAAATGTCTGAACCTGCGGTTCCTCTTGTACTGAGCAGGATTACTATGGCGACAACCCCTCATCAGTAGGGTAAAACTAACCTGTCTTACGACGGTCTAAACCCAGCTCACATTCCCTGTTAGTGGGTGAACAATCCAACGCTTGGTGAATTCTGCTTCACAATGATAGGAGGAGCTGACATCGAAGGATCAAAAAGCGAAGTCGCTATGAACGCTTCAAAATAAAATCAAATTACCTTTTCTGAATTAGTACCTTTCATTCTGAAATCTTATACCACCTTTCTACTAAATTCTCTTAAGAGTTTTCTGGAATCCAGGTTGGTCATTTACTTTCATCTGAGTTTTGATATTTCTAGTGAAAAGACCATATCTTAAATGGTGGTGAAAACGAACTCAAACTCACATTTATATAGATGTACAAAGCATTTCAAGGCATTGACAATCACAGGAAATCATTGACTTGTCCCATTGTTGAAGAAAAGATTAGTTGTAATAGTCAGAATTTAAACTTTCTTTTCAGCATCAAAGAAATTGAAAAAGATATGCAATAGCTTAAAATTTATTTTGTAGAAGTAAATATTTTTGGCCTATATTTAGCTAGTGCTTCCCCCTTGTCAGCTGTAACCTCTTGAGTTATTTTCCAGCTATGTGAAAGCTTGGAAAGGAAATCCTACCCAAGAGCACTGATGCCTCTTAAGATTTCTTTAGAAAAAGCCAAGCACTGCCTGCACATACCTTGTTTCCCAACCCTCATCGTTCAAATTACACCTTTCAAATTTCATGAAGAAAATGCTTTACCTTTCTCACCAGATCCCTTATTTTAAATAAAAATGGATATATTTTATATTTTATTTAATGATATTGTTGTGTATATTCTATTTAATGACATTATTGTATATATTCTATTTGATGAAATTGTTGTATATATTCTATCTGTATAGAAAAGAACTTCCTTGGATACTTCAGGTAGTGGTATCCCCATTGACCTTACTCCTCCATTATATGCTAGTGAGGGGAAAAAAAAATCTAAAATATTAGCTTACAAATACATAATGGTTTTTTAGCTGAGAAATCTTACAAAAAGAAAGGATAGGAGTCAATAGTGCAGGGTGTGGAAGGGGGAGGAGCCTTGAAAACAACATCTGGTGCTGAGTTGGGAAATTAGTCCCAGCTATGCTTCCTTATACTATGTTTCAGTTCACATGATTAGATTGCCAAAAATGGTGAAAAGGGAAAGAATTTGCTAATTAAATTTTTTTAAAAGAAATGATGGACAGTTTTTTAAATACCAAAATTTTTCTGGGCTTTGTTTGAAGGATACAGACCACCCTTATTACAGTTAAAGAGATTTACTAAATTCTGCATGGTAGATAAAAAGAGAACACATAACCTACAATGATGAATTTTTTTTTGGTGAGGATTTACTTGGCATGATGCCTATTCATATAAAAAAATACTCCACTTTAGTCTATATGGTCCTCTTTGTGTTAAAAGTCAAACAATGAAAGGGAAACATGTAGAATGCTTTACAAGCTAATTTTTTTTAGAATTTCCAAATAAAGCTTCCATATCTACATAATTTCACATAAGGCTGGAAAACCAACAAGCATTTAAGATGATAGAACTACAAGTATGATCTGGCATCTTTTTTAGAATGTCTATCTTCCAAGAGCATTTGAAGTTCCTTAAATGAGTGTTTACTGATTCATATATGTTGACATGTTTTGGAACAGAAGGGTCAAACATTCAATTGGGAGTGCTACCCAACAAGGTTAAAATAGGATTAGAAAATATTTAACAGAACAAATAAAAAAAATCATTAAAAATAGATAATGTTAATATGTGTTTTTTAAGTTAATATGCAATTGTTAGAGGGTTTTATGTTCAAGTTAATGACCTCCGAGACTGACTTAGCTGTGTGACCCTGGGGAAGTCATTGTCCCCCTTAATTTCTTCATCTGTATGATGGGTATAATAATAGCATCTACCTCTCAGGATTGTTGTGAGAAATAAATGAAATCATAATTGTAAAACACTTAACAGAGTGTCTGGCACAAAATAAGTGCTAAATAAATGTGAGCTATTATTATTATTAGCTATTATATTTTATGTTTCCTGTTCATATAATACATTCCACTGAATAATTATCAAATAGTCATGATATTCCTTAGTTCTTTGCTAAATCTCGAGCTACAAATACAAAATAAAACAGTCCTTGTCCTTAAGAGCTTACATTGTAAGAGACAGATACATGTACATAGATTTATATTGTAAACATGGTTTTATTTTACACTGATCATTTACTTTGATTAGGAATTTTTCCACAATTCCTTTTTGCTTCAAGTCATTCCAGATAATAAAACACAATTTTCTGATTGCTAGTCTTGTATCTTTAATAAATTCTTTCTCTTTTCTCTCTCTCTCTCTCTCTCTCTCTCTCTCTCTCTCTCTCTCTCTCTCTCTCTCTCTCTCTCTCTCTTTTTCATTCTTCATTAATGTGAGAAATAATTGGCTCTGATTCTTGTAATCAGCTAATTTCTTAATAGAGGGAATGATTACTAAGAAGAATCCCATGTTACTTTTAAGAGAACAGTTGGTACAGCTCATTCAATCAGCCCAGTTCACAGCAGCTCTTCTGTAGTTCTGTGACACGTTTGGGAATGTGTAAATGGAGAGACAGACCTTGAATCCACACCATATCTGCCATCTATATGGACCTAGGCTGCTAAAAGCAACTCATATTTACTTTGAGGTTTGATTACTTGCCCTTTCTGACAACCACCCTTCATAGTTCTGGACTCATTCAAATGGACCAAGTTCAGTTCTAAGGGAGCTTGGTCCCTAAGGTCAGATTCTTTTTCTCACTTCTGGTTCTTTATCCTACTACCACAGATCCCAGAGGAAAGTCACTCAAAAATTTGGCTTATATTTGGGATCTCCTTCCCAAAGAAGTAAGAAGTTGCTCAGTATACAATGTAAATCAGGCATAGGACATCTATTTGTTTTTTTCACATGGTACTACTAAAAACAAATAAAAAAACCTCGGAAGTGCTCATCAATATAAACTTAACTAAGAAGTAACAATTCATAATTACTATTACCCTCTGCCAGAAAGTTGATACCTAAACAACAAAAAGTGAAAGATTTTTTTCAAGATTGCAGAATAAACTTATCTGACATTTTCCTTCTTCACTATCTAAATATCTCAAGTCAAATGTATCTGGCAAACCAAACTCAGCATTGGGCTACCCCTCGAGTCATCTTCAGCAAATACTGTATTAGCAAAAAATAAAAAAATAAAAAATAGCCAATAAATGAGGCTTCATGAGATGCCCCAACCTCTCAAACTCCCAAGGCAAACATAATCTAAAAAAATCATCTTCCAAGATTATTGTTGGCACCTATATGAGAAGAAGGGGGACAGTGGAGTAGTGGCAACCAGAAGTATAAGATTACTCTTCAGTTTCACGTAGGCAATACATGTGAAGATATGTGCTTGATATAAGAGATTGTTGTCTTTCCCATCTTTCATGAGAAGATTGAGATACAGACAGAAAAAGAGACAAACATGAAAACAAATTTAGACAGCAAGAGATAGAAAGGCAAAGGCAGAAATTTAAAAAAAAAAGACAAGCAGAGAAACAGAGACACACAGAGATAGAGACACTGAGACAGAGAAAGAGAAAGACACCCAGAGAAACTTGCTCCCTTTCCCAAAAGTCATCAGGGGGTTGAACATTAAGGGACAACCAAACATTGCAATATTATCCAAAAGTACTAATTTCTTCATTGAGCATATATTCATACAGAAATGACCAGGGCAGAAGCCAGTACTCCATGTAGTGGGATGCCCATTGTTAATTTTACTACATATCCAATTCTCTGCAGAATATTGTTTTAGGCAATAAGAAAGATGTAGCTTAGATATATAGTCTTTGGCTCTGGTTAAGTTTAGACATAGTCTGAAATTCATAGCATCTATAGCTTAGTAAGGGGATATAACATATACACAAATAATTACTATTGCAATGCTTTAATGAGCATATGCCCTAGGTGGTAAGCATATTATATCTTCCAGCAGTACAGATCACAGTTCATCCATATATCATCCTGTAAGATTGTCCTCCATGTGCTGCCATAAATCTTCTATAGAAGGTTTAACTATTGAACTGTTATTCTTCACCATAATTCTGGCCAATAAGTAATAAAAATTGCTGTTTGTCCTTCATTTTCAAAGAGGATCATAATATCGGAGACATGATGTCATGACATTCAAATGAATTTCATTTAAGTGAGAGAGAGCTGTGCAAAGTCACCAGTCTTACATTCTCTTTCAAAAGCCATCTGGGTCCAGATCAAGACAACTAGGGAAGACTCTGAATGCAGTGAGAGACCTTGGCCTTTTTAAGCTAAGGTCTTCAATAGGTTTCAGTTTGTCTGAGGCAATGCTCAATCAGAGATTTAGGCTAGGTAAAGTATTTCTTTATAAGTAGGTAAAAGAAGCCATTCTCTGTCTCATTTTTTTACCTAACCTAAATCACTCATTGAACTTATAGGTATCATAAGTATGACTATGTTCATTTTATAGATGATTTTGAGAGATATGCCCAGAATTACATAGCTAGGAAGTGTTAAGACAATTTCTCTCTCTAAAACTTATGCTTTTACCACTGTCCCATACTGCTAGCAGGTTGATGAGAAGATAGATGGAATATGAGACTGGGAACGCAGCTATCCCTGGGGGCAGAGGATCAAACCTGATTGAATATTTTTTCCTTTTCCTTTTTACCTTTTTACCTTTTACTTTTTACCACAGAGAAACTTGTTCTGGATTACCAGAAGTCCAGGGTAGAAAGAAAGAAAAGACTTGAGTTGGTATTAAGGTATAGCCTCATATACTAAAACCAAGTCTACCATAACAAAGTAAAAAGAGAGAAGTTGGAGAGAGGAAATATCCATGTTAATAAAGATACAACACAATCAAAATATTAATAGATAATATTCCTTCACTTAGGGATTTTGTTAATCCTGTTAGCAATGGCTGGCTAAATCCCACTAAATAAATACTCAGTTTTGCTCAAAATGGAGAAACAGTTAAGAAGAACTATCAAGAACATAGATTGTGAGGAGAAACCCAAACTCAACAACATTCTAGTTGGTGGGGGGTGGGGAAAGAGAGGCAAACCTGGCACACATTTTTCTACTCTACTTCTATTCTAGGAAAGCCCAGTCTCTAAAAGGAGAGGGAGTTAATATTTTTTTCCCCTCACATTCTGCTTTTTTATACCCACTCCACCCAAAAGCCTTAGGGGAAAGGTTTGATTCACAGCTAGTCTCTCCAAAAAGAATCAGAAAGTTTCTCAGTGTATTTATTACACAGATAAGGTTAATTTCTTCCATTCCAAAGAAATGTTTAAAACACAAAAGACTTACAAACACATATTGACAAAGATTTAAAATGTGATATAATACCCCATGACTCTTATGATATTCTTCTGAGAGGTTAATACCTAACACATTAAAACATGAATCCTTTATGAGATTGCTGAATAGGCATTTTACTGGCTGTACTTTCTGAAAGTCCCTCTCAATATCTGTTTTCTGGCCATTCAGGTCACAACTAGGACTCATCATTCTAGACTGTTCATCTTTCCCTCCAAGAAGGGCCTGCCAGCAGAGGCACCTCATCTTCCTCCCCTCACAGGAAATCACAGAGAAAGACTGAGTTTTACATCACACCTTCCAGAGAGAGAAGAGGAAGAACATGAGAGCAGATATCATGTTTCCTTTTCAAGTCTATCGAGTGGGCAGTTCACATCTGGATGACCAATCCTCCTCTAATGCAGTTTTCTCTACCTACCATCACATGAAACAAAAGATTATTGCATCATCCTAAAATGCTTCAGGACTGAATACACATGTTCACAGAAGTAGCTATCCTGTATGGGGCAGATTGTCATCTAACATACTCTCTAATAAGAACCCACTGGATTTAAAAACATAAAATTCCTCCTAAAAACCTCTCTTTAAAGAGGATGCAGAAGCTCAGCCATCTCTTCTCCATCTGCTTGGTTTTGATTATGTCTTTCCAGGATAAGCTCATCACTAGAAAACTAACCATTAAGTACATGCTTCAGCTTTGCTACTCACACCTCATCAGTACCCTCAATTGTCTCTGTCCCTCTGATTGGAGAGCTAGAGGACAGCTAGAAAAATTTCTCTTGTTTGGGAGGAAGACACCTACCCAAATTGACTACTCAAGTGAAGTGCAGAAAATGCATTAGAATTTCCAGAAGCAAACCATCTTGTTCTGTGAGCAGAAAGGACAGTAAAGATGCTCACAGCAGGAGGGCCACTCCTTTGAGAGCACTCACAGTTTTTATACATTTCAGATAAAGAACCTCAAAAATCTCACCCTCTAAATGTTGTGATTGGTTACATAAGTCTCCATTCCCCTATTTGGTCAATAGAATGCAGTAGATAAGGTGATGGTATAGCATCTTTGGCCACATATACTTTTTTTAATCCCTTCTTTGGACAATAGAATGTAGTCCAGGCCTTATCTAAAACGATGTGACTCCAGAGAAGCAGAAGCTGAGGCCTTAAGGCTTCAACTAATTTAGCTAACCTTGACTGATCAATGTGTGCTTGATCTTGTAAGTTGTTCACCTTTTCCACACATTCTTAAAGTCTCCTTTTACAGAGGGCTCAAAAAGTCAGCCAACTCTTCTTTTCCCACCAGCTGCTGTGTAGTTTCAATTCATGCTCCCTAACAGGGTATCCTTTCTACTCCCTTCCCCTTGCTTTTCAGCTTTCTTTTGTGTATTCTCTTCTTTCATTAGAATATAAGCTCCTTTAGGGCAGAGTTTGTCTTTCTTTTTTCTTTTTTGCATCCCCAACACTTAGCACATAGCACTTAAGCATTTAACTTGGCACTAAAGGCACTAAAAAATATTCATTGTATTATAGTACAATATTCTTAATAGTAACCCTAAAGTTATGAGTTACACAAATATCATTGAAAGAAGGATGGAAAGGAGAGAAATGGAAGAGAAATTGAAACAACAATCCTTAATGCAATAGAAAAGGGGAAAGTAAGGAGATATGATAGTCAAATACCTGCCTCCAAAAGTCCAGCCTACTATTTCTATTGTATTCAAACAAGAAATTATCAATTGCCCTGGAGGATCTAAGTTTAAAGGATGGATTTGCCATTTATAAGGTGTGACCTGGGGCAAGTCATTTAACTAACTAAATTCCTTTAACCTATAATATAAAGGGAGTAGGGAGATGGACCAATTGATCACTAAGGTCCCTCTCAGCACTGTCTATGATTTTTTCAATCCTATATTCCTTCTTGCTAGATTCTACACCCATTTAACCTTATCCTTTTAAGGACTACAGGCAAAATTATATATCTTTTATATTTGAAACTGTCAGCTATTAAAGCGAATATTATTTCCACCTCTATGGCTTTCCAAGATATGTCAGTTTTGAATTAAGAGGGTCCTGCCTTGGAATTAAATAAACATTGCCTTTTTGATCTAGTCATCATGACTGGTTCCATATTTTGTTTTGTCTGAAGCTGAATAGTGAAGCAAAGTAGTATGTTCCTTTATTTTATAAGAATCTAGAAAATAACTAGATATTAATTGATAATTCACAATATTTCCAAAAACTGTTGCATGTTCATGATCCTAAGATTCAAGTGGCATCAAGCAGCATCTACTTGATAATCAATCAATAAGCATCTACTATGTGTCAGGCACTGTGCTAAATACTAGGGATATAGAGAAATATAAGACAGGGTCCTAAAGGAGCTTTCTAATGGGGGAAATAACATGAAAAAAAATGTACAAACAAGCTATATATAGAATAAAAAAGGAAATATTCAAAAGAGGAAAAATACTAGAATGAAAAGGGATTGGGAAAGGCTTCCTACAGATGTGTGGAATTTTAGCTGGAACCTGAAAGAGAAATAGAGGTAGAGATGGTGGCAAATCAGCAGAGGGGTGAGGAGAGATGAAATGTTGACCATTTTAGACAAGAGAGAAAGTCTATGAAAGTTCCCAGAGTGAAAAGGTGGAGTGTCTTATTGTAAAAACAGCAAGAAGGTCTGTGTCTCTGGATCAAGGTATACATATCAGAGTGTAAGATTTAAGAATATTGGAAAGGTATGTATAGGAGATTAGAGCTGGGTTTAAAAGGGCTTCAAAAGACATATGAATTTATATTTGATTTTGGAGGTGATAAGGTATCACTGAAATTTAGTTAAAAGAGGAAGAGTGACATGGTTGTATCTTCACTTGAGAAATATCATTTTGGCAACTAAGGAAAGGAAGGATTGGAGTCTGAAGAGATTTGTGGTCGGCATACCAATCAGCAAGCTATAATATAGTATAGACCAGAGAAGGTCTTTACTAGGGTGATAGTAATGTCAGAGGCAAAATGGAGTTATATATTCAAAGGATATTACAAAGGTGAAATAGAAGAAAAGGAGAAGTCCTGTAGCTACCAGAATCAAAGTAGTCATTCTATAGGGATTTACTGATATGTAAAGGATGTACATGAGTCTTGTAAATGTCATCAGCCTAAAGCCTATGTTGGTGTTAACCTAAAGTTTCAGCTCAAACATATTTTTTTAAATCCATTTTCTTTGAGAAATCAGAACATCTTCTATCAACTAAACAAGGATATTGCTTCCTGAGAAACACATGAAGAAATAAGAGCAGCTGCCTGCTCAACAGTGAAGATGAATAACATCTGAGCATTTTATGCTCTCTGTGTTTCCCTTTGGAGTTATTCTTGTTCCAAAAATTTAGGAGTAAAATATAGGAGCAAACTCAAACACATGGAAAGTTCACTCATAATTCTAGGAGGTATATAAAAAAATAGTCCCCCCCAAAAAACTTTTTATACTCATATAAAACTCAATAAATTGAATGTGTAGAGACCTAGTATAGTCACAAAATAGGGGACCTTTACATCTATCCAAGGACATTTTGGGAAAAAAAAAAAAAGACATTGGTGGGGTTAATTAGGATTTTTAAATACTTCCTCTTGCTACATCCCTGGAAGGAAACTACAAATGCTTCAAGAAGTAAATGAATTGATTTAAGCCATGAAATTCTTCCTTCTGCAACTAGCCAGCAGCCACATTATGAGCCCCGACAAGATTAATCTTGAAATTTAATGAGTAAAAGAGGGCCCAAGCCCAAGATCTCAGAGATCTGCAAATATGTTCCATATACATATAATGGAGTTTGTATGTATATGTCTACATATACACTCACATTAGAAGCAGCCCTCTCAAAACATATGATCTCAGTAGACTCAAATGAATCTAACATAAAACAATAATTAACAAAAACAAAAACAACTTCTCTTGATTTGTCCAGATAAGAAACAAAATTGTAACATTTGAATAAAAAGGAAGGATGGTGGCATTTATAATATTCCTAAAACATCAAATGCTGCTACAGTTTCCACAGGCAATATTATCTAGGGGTCTAGACTTGAATATAATAATAATAATAATAATATGCTTAAGGAAAAGAGATTGGACTTGTAAGGAAACGTACACAGATCTTGCAATGCTTAGCATGTTTTAACAGGAGAAATTTAGTAAAGCCAAGAAGAAATTGTGTTCCACCAAATACTTATTACATGCCTATTATGTATCAGATACTGTACAAGGTACACAAAGGCAAAAAATTGAAATGGTCCTAATATTAGGAAACTTAAAATGTACTTTTAAAAAATCTGTGAACAGATAATTAAATACAATTTAATTGTATTTAGAGATTCAAAATAGAATTGAACACTAACAATTGAAGGGAATGCTACTTCAAATGCTTGTACAATGATTCAGAATTTTTTTAAAAATCCCTGCATATGTTGTTTGGGGGCCTATATATTGGAATTATGACCATCAGTGAATCAAAAATGCTTTTTAGTTTCGGCTTGAGGGACTTGCCATATTAAAAAGAATGATAGACCTGGCCTAAAATCCTCCCTTTGATCTCTATTTTCTGTGCAACCAGAGGCAAATCACTCACATTTTTTGATTTCACTTTCTTCTGCAAATTGAGTAGAAGATATTGCTAGAACCTAGCCAAGCAGAGTTGTTTTGAATGAATGTTTGAATGTTTAAAACAATGTGTTATAAGCATATTTCAATTATTATTATTTTAGTCATATTTTTCTAAAACTAGTTTTCAGATTCAGAATAATTAATCAACTAACAAATAGTAATAATATAGTATTTTATGTAAGTATTCTACATAAGCGGTACAGTGGACAGAGTGACAGACCTGGAATCAGGAAGTCTTATCTTCATGAATTCAAATCCAACCTCAGACACTTACTAGATGTGTGAACTTGGGCAAATCACTTCACCCTGTTTGCCTCAGTATCCTCATCTATAAAATGAGCTAGAAAAGGAAATGGAAAGCTATTCCAATATCTCTGCCAAAAACATTAAATGTGTTCACAAAGAGCTGGACATGACTAAACAACTACAAAATTTATACATTATTTCATTGGATCTTCACAGCAATTCTATGACATAGATGCTCTAGCAAAATGGAGCCCTTAGGCTACATGCCCAGCATCACATGGATTATAAATTAATTATAAGGCATGGTCTCTGCCATGAAGGAATTTATAGTCTAGGGGAAGAGATAAATCTAACATATATGATAAAATGAAAAAATAAATAAACAAGAAAACTAAAATAATTTTAAAATTCTATAGTATAGATTCTATATGTTATTAGGACTTTCATTAGTATATGGAACTCTCAAGCAAGAAAATTCCCAAAGTAGGTCAGCACCATCTTTTCTGTTTCTTTATTCTTAGTAAATTACCTAAAACAGTGGTGTGAAACTCAAATAAAAACTGGGATCACTAATTCATAATATAAGCATCCTTGTGGGTTCCATATTGATAGTTTTAAGATGTATTTCCTATTAATATATTTTTATTTGTCTTGTTAAATATTTCTCATTTACAGTTTTATCTAGTTCTCTTGTACTTGGGAGTTATTTGGGTCCACAACTAGTCCACACCTAATTGACACCTCTGGCCTAGAGCGCAGAGGACTTGTCTGAGGTCATACAATTAGTATTTATTAAAGATGAGACTTGAAGCAAGGTCTTCTTGACTTCAAGGCTGTCACTAGCTACAATACTATGTAAACCACCCTCCTCCTTGACAAATCCCCTACAATCCTCTGCATTCAAAGCCCACAGACGTTCAGCAATCCAGTGACTCTGGACTCCTGGATATTCCTTGAACAAGACAGTACATTTTATAACTTTGGGCATTTTCACTAGCTGTCCCCCATGTATAAGATGCTCTCTTTCCTCATCTCTATCTTTTGACCTCCCTGGCTTCCTTCAAATCTCAGCGAAAATTTCATCTTCAAAAAATCTTTCCTAAATCCCAAAAGACTCATAATGGAGCATGCTATCCACTGCCAGAAAAAGAACTTACATTGAAACACGCTATTTTTCACTTTTTTTCCTTTCTTTCATTCTTCTAATTTGAGTCTTCTTATACAAAATAACTAACATGAAATGTTTTACATGACTGCACATGTATAAACGATATTAGATTGCTTACTATATTAGGGAAGGAGTAAAGTTGGGGGAATAGGATTTGGAACTCAAAACTTTTTGTTAAAGTGTTTTAAAATTATTTTAACAGTAACTGTGGAAAAGTGAAATATTATATAATAACAGGGAAAAAAGAAATCTTTCCTAATCTCTCTTAATTCTAGTACCTTTTTCCTGCTGAATATTTCTAATTTATCTTTTATATAGCCTGTTTGTACATAGTTTATGACAAGTTGATTCCCTCATTAAACTATGATCTCCTTTCAGTGCTAGCACAATGCCTAGCATGTAATAGTATTTATAACTTAATAAATGTTTATTAACTGACATGATGCTACCTTGTATAGATGTTATTATGAGTTAAGAAAGGAAAGGAATTGTGCGTTAAAGTAATTGGGGCTAGATATTGTGGAAGAAGGAGAATAGAAGTCTTGAAGGAATTCAAGCAGATAGGAAATAGAACAACATGAATATGGGCAAGTAAGTGAGAAAGACCATGATATACATTCTGAGGGATTGTTAGAGAACCCATCCAATTAGATCCAAAGAGTTTTTGTCTAGGAGTTGGAGGACATAATGTCATACTAATAGGTTAGTTAGGAAAATTGTGGAGAGCCAGGAGGCCAAATAGAAGAGGTTAATGATCAGTACTCCAAAAAAATTAACAGCTCCTTCTTTCCCTCTTGAAAAACTAGTCTTCAAAGTATCATTCTCTCATTGCAATCATCAACTATAACTTCAGATTTCAAGGAAAGAAACTGACACAAATCAGAGGACTACTCAACATCCTTGAGGCATTTAAATATAACCAAGAATAACAGAAGTAACTTAAGTTACCAAAAAATTAATAATTTTTAAAATCTTGAGTCAGAATACCCCTGAGGGAAAGGTTTTTTTGTTTTTCTTTTTTGTTTTGTTTTGTTTTATCCTGGTAACCAAAAAACAACAATATCGAACTATCTCCTTAGACTTCCTCTCTCAAAGTCCATAATTTAAAGTTTGCCTAATACTGTGAAATCTTTGTACCCTGGAAGATTTATTGATTTAAAAATATTAAGGGGAGAGATGGAGGTACCACAAAGGTTGTTGTTTTTTGAGCACAAATGAGATTGGAAGAGAATCCAGATTTCTATTTTACCTCAGTCTGTTCTGAATTTTGGAAGAAATTCAGAAAACCAAGTTACAAACTCTACTTCTACTTGTGCTCCATGTCCCATTTCTTCACATCCCCATCTGGTCTGTCATTTAAAAAAAAAAATTCTATCTTTGAACAGGGAATTTTTCCCTATTGATATAAAGCATAATTAAGACTAAAATTGATTGCCTAGAAACTCACATCTAAGTTTATTAATAACATTTCTCCCAGAAAGGAAATTTCATAAAAAATAAAGAAAACATGTTTAAATCGAAGAGCTGTGTACCATGTACCACACAAGCTACAGTGAAGAATGAGATGAAGATCACTTTTTAGGGAACCGTAATACTACTGCACAAGACCCACCTGTTTCCAGTTTATGTTGTCAAGAGGACCAAACAAGCCTCTAACCTTTGGATGGCCATATAGGGCAGGCTAGAAACAGAGAGTGAGGAATCAAACAGAATTTTAATTTCAAAGTGAGGGAAATGGCTTACAACCTAGGAGGCAGAATAGATATGGGTTCTGGGGCCCTGTCCCTACTGCGGGGACCCCTTTCGTGTCCTTGATTTACAGAGCCAAATAGTACAGTATAGCAACAATGAAGTGTGAAACAAAAAAGCAATAGTGAAGCAAGGTTGTCTAGTGACAAAATGTATTTCTCTCTCTCTCTCTCTCTCTCTCTCTCTCTCTCTCTCACACACACACACACACACACACACACACACACACACACACACACATACCCCTCTGCCCTCTCTCTATCTCCCACCCTCCCTCTCTTTCCTCCTCTTTTTCTCTCTTGTCTCTGTCTCTCTCTCTGTTTCTCTATCTTTTCTTCTTTGTCTCTCCTTACTTTTTTCTTTTTATCTCTTTCTTCCTCTCTCTTTCATTCCTTTTATCCTTCTCTTTTTTTGTTGAAAGAAAGTATGATATAGAAAACAGCAGCTAGAGATGGTTTCAAATCTCACTGACACTTATTAGTAACAGGAAATTGAACAAGTCACTCTGTCTTTCAGCCTCAATTTCCTATCTGAAAAATGGGGATAATAAAATCTGTAGTAACTACTTCACAGGGTTTTGGTGAGAATCTAAAGAGAAACTATGGGTTAAGAGATTTGTAAATTTTAAAATAATATAAAATACCACATTTTTAAAAATTATATAGATACCTCATCTGAGAATGCCAATTGAAAGAGTTATACTTTTGGGATACTCTGTATATAATATGATGAAATATATAACTGAAGCTTTAAGATTTCTTATAAAACTTCTGTACAAAGCTTTATAAGAAAATTTAAACTTGCATTGAGACTTTTATTATTACTGTGATCCTGTCATTTTAGGGTACTGTGAGATCAACTAGTAGTAGGGGAAAAGGGATTACTCTGGAAAAGAGAAAACTCACTAGGCTACTGGTAGCTGTCTCCAAATGTCTGAAAAACTGTCATTCACTGGATGTTTTGTTTATGTATATCCTCAGACCCGTGCATAGCATCTTGTATGTGGTAGGATTTTCTTTGATGCTTTTTGAATGTTTAGTGAATGTTGGTTGTAGCTAAACTTAGAATCTCTGTAACCAAAACTCTCCTGTCTAACCACTGCTTGCTCACTGATATATACTATATGTCTCCAATTAGAATTTAAGTCTACTGAGGGCCAAGATTGTGCTCAGCACAGTCCTTGGACATGTGAAAGGGTCTTAATAAATGCATCTTGATTGATTGATGTTAGGAATCGATATTTAATAAACATGAGGGGCCATTACAGTATCATAATTATAGAAACCAAAATGAAACTTAAAATTAAGGTTATAGATTTGAAATGAAAAAGACCCTAGAGATCATCTTGTTTAACACTCTCATTTTACACATAAGGAAAACTAAAGCCCAAGGAGATTGGGATCTCTCAAGATTATGCTAAGAATGACAGGAAGGATCTAAATCCAGGCCCTTTGATTTCAGGGAAAGTGAAATGCATGCTACGTCTATATGACTATAATGATCAGTCAAAAGCAAATAATCTAAGAGCTGGGTATAGAGAAGCAAAACCATAATCTCTGCCCTCAAAAAACTCCTGCTATAATAAGGAAGACAATATGTCAATATTGTAATACATATACAAGAAATATAAAGAGCAAATGGAAACAATCACAGAGGGAAGGCACTAACAATGGCAGGGCCAGAAAAGGCTTCCCATATAAGATTGGGTTTGATATGAGGCTTGAAGGAAGCCATAGGTGCTTTCCAGGGATGAGGAATTGCTACTGAAAAGACACCAAGTATGGAGTTGGAATTTCTTGTACCAAGATCAGAACTAAAACAAGAGTCCTTCTTTATAAACTACTTTCAACCTCTTTGTCTCTGTATTCTCATTCTTTACTATTTGTCAAGTATGGCAGAAAGATTGTCTCTATCCTCCAACAATAAACTTCAACATGCATCTATCTATCAGTTAATCACTAGACTATTCTGCAGATATAATGCTCACCAGAAGCATCTTTTTGTTGTTGTTGTTGTTGAAGAAATGGATGTTTCAGCTGAGGACTATAATAAAAAAATTCATTTATAAAAATACAAACCTTTGTTTCATTTGGATATTAACATTTCCTAGACATTGAGTGTGCAATCCTAATATATATCCTTGGGAAACTTTTTTATTTCCTTCCTTTTCCTTCTTTCCTATTAAGAGAGAGTTCAATGTATCTGATTAGGTTGCTATCGATACCTTCTTTTGAGGGGAAATTAGTTCACTTGTGTTGTACCTGTGCAAATGGACACTAAAAGCTTCTTTCACCTTTATGGGATCTGTAGACCACTCCAAGCAGGTTCCTTTCCCTGTATCTCTTTCAACCTTCTTACTTAAAGTCACCAAAACATGTCACCTATATCTGTATATGTTTTTTTCAAGCTGCAAAAGAAGTACCTTTTCAAATACTAGTCAAGTAACTTTTTTATGATATGCCAAAGGAAAATGAAGTCCTAGAGCTCCAATATGCTAGATAACAGTGGAGATTTGATGGCCAAGTGCTTGCATGGTATCATCAGTCAAGTTTCCCCCATTTACTTTTGTAGAACAGAGCCCATAATGATACTTCTTGAGTAGTCAATCAGAAACTTTCTCAACACAAATTTGTACTTTGTATTTTGAGTCTTTGATTTTTTGAGAAGCAAAATAAGAAAAAAAATTTAAAAGGCAAATTGCTAAAAATTTTTAAAAGAAGAAAATTATTCTATAACCTGAAATGATCAGAATTTATTATTTGACTAAATAAACTTCACACACAAAGTGAGGCAAGATTTAAGATATATCTTTTTAAGTATGAATTGGAAACCTGAAATAATTGAAAACCTATAACAAAAGTATCACATTAAAAAGATGTGGAATTTCTTTCAAAACTCCATCTAGAAATAGAATTAAGCACATATTGAAAAGTATATAACTGATAGCCCTAATTCTAGCAGGCTTACTTTGATGCTCTATTTTACATTGAAATGTAGTAGGATAAATCTGCCATATAATCTTCATAAGATATAGGTCTTGCAGTAATATTAATTCAAAATCTGAAACCACCTCTTTCTACCAACTTTCTTTTTATTTTTCTGAATGTAGATTTGTACTCTTGAGGTATCCTCAAGGTCAAATTAAAATAAAATGCCTGAGAAAAACTCATTTGAAATTACTAAGCTTGTTCTGCTTTCTTATTAAAGCTATACAAAACCATTCTGTTTCATCTGGCTTCCATCTGAAACCATCAATGGACTTTGGTATGACTCTTCTTCAGGTGGTTCTGATTTATTCCTAACTCAGGCCAGGCTCCCTACAAAGTGAACCTTGGTGAACTGGGCCAAGTTCAACATTTGTAACCAAACCTAAAATTCTCAGTATTTTGTCCATCATACAGTAGATTCATGATAAACCATGACCTTATGAGGCACAATCTTTGCACGCTATTTGGAGCAAAAAAACTCACTTTTTAGTTTTCCTTTTTGTTTGGTTATATAAAATGGGAAATATTAATTCAGGAATGGAAAGAGGGAAGGAGAAATAGTGTCATTAAAAAGTTATTTCAATGGATATCCCACAAAAGATATAATTACAAAACAGTTAGCTTGATCAATTCCTGAGGAAATTCTAAAATATATAATCATTTTTAAAATTGCTGGTAAATCTACCAGATTAACTTTTTTTTTTTTTTTGGCAGAGTTAATAAACTGGCAGATGAGAAGAATGAATTTCAGCAAAGATGTGTTAAATTATCTCATCCTACTTGGTTGGGACCAAAGTGGAAATTTGTAAGCTATAAGATGGTACAATTAAGTGAATTCAGAATAGACTGACTCATTAAACCCAAAATTAGTCTTTCATCTCTCTATGTCACCCAGAAAAGAGGCTTCTAGTTTTGTGCTCCACCAAGATCTGTGCTAGCCTCAGTAGTAGTTAACAGTTTAGTCAATATTTTGGATAAAGTTGCAATTAGTATTTTGTAAAGCTAAGAGGTATAATTAACACACTTGGTGATAGGGTGAGGATCCCAAACAAATCTTGACAGGCTAGAAATCTGGATTGAAGATAAAATTCAGTGGTGAGAAATATTATCTTACATTTGAGTTCAAGAAATTGACTTTGAAAAAAACATGATGGAGGGGACAAAGTTAGACAATAGATATTTAGATAATTAGATATTTAAGAAAACTTCAAGTTCAATGTGAGTTAGCAGTATCAGGTGTTAGCCAAAAATGGCAATATGATCTTGGGCTACAGTTAAGAGGTGGTCTAGCTTACAATAGGGAGGTGATAGTCATTGTATATACTCTGCCATTGGAAGACCTTATCAGAAATACCACGTTCAATTCTCCACACTACAGTTAAGAAGAACATTGATAAACTAGAGAAGGTCCATAAGATGGCAACCAGAATGAAGAAAGCCTCTGAGCTCACATCACTGGTTGTGGAATTGGTAGTGTAAGTCTAGAGAAGAAGAGGCCCAGAAGGGATATGATAGATACCTACCTAAAAGGATATAATTTGGAAGAGAAATTGAATTTGTTCTATTTGATCCCAGAAAGCAGAAGAAGAAGCAATGGGTGCAAGTTGCAAAGAAATTTTTGATTTTAAAAAATATCCTAATAATTATAACTGGAGGCTTCTAACAAAGACTGTATAAACACTCCACATATGTTTTTGTCCTAGAGATTATTTCTTGGGTAATTTCTTGGATTGACAGCTTTCAACTAGCATTTCATCTAACTCAGAAATTTTGTAATTCTGTAAAATGTCATTGACAGTTGGTGTCCATAGACCACTTTAAGGGCTACTTATATACTTCCTTTCCCCTCCCCATTTTCTCCCCTCCACTGTTTTGGTGGTGTTGTTTTGTTTTGTTTTTTTTGTTTATGTTTTTTATCTTTAGACCCTAGAATTCAGAAGGCTAAAAATAAGTTACCCCACTATTGATTTCCCTTGATCCTCAGAGACCCAGAGTTAACTCCAAGAATCAAAACAAAGATCTTCAAAGAACTCTAAATCACTAAGGTCTCTCTTTTTCCAAAGAACTGAGTAGAAGAGTTACGTAACAGATCTAAAACAAACTAATTATTTTATTTCCTACATGTTAGCAAGTAATTTTGAAAAAATAATTATCAACTATTGGAAATTTTCTTTCTTTATTTTTTAGATATTAAAAAGTTCATAGATACAATATTATTTTTTTCCCCTATGAGGAACCAACTAGAGACAAAAGAAGAGCTCGCTTGCTAGATCACTTGTTTTCTGTGAGACCCCCTCATCATTGGGGCCACCTAGCTCTCAGCCTCTTTTCTGCCTCATTCTCCTAGCTTCCTTGGCCCTCCTTTCAGGACCCAGGCTGCATCTTCTGTTTGGGGCATCATCTCTGCTTTTGACCTCCCTCACCCCAACTTGACATCCCTTCAGATCTGCTGCCTCTGCTAACACTTCTGCTGCCACTGACCCAGTCAAAGCCAAAGGGAATGAGAAAAAGACCATGGGTGATCAAATGTACATTCCCTACCTCTAGCCCCCACAATCTGCACTGTTCATTTGCCTCTCAATGTTTCCACTGTGGGAGTGTCCTGTTGTCTGATAGGTGTATGCTCACTGTGCCAACTGGTACCTTCAATTGATCTTGAGGAAACACAAATCTCCTGCACCCAGAGCCCACAAAGCAAGCACTAAGGGTGAAGTAACAGATACCCCACTCCAAGTACAACTCCAGACCCCCAAAGTAATGACTTCATGCTTCTCTACGTACAGAAGCCTTTGAAACTGACCTCTCAAGTTAAACCCATTCAGCTTGCAAAAGACTGTGCCAGTCCTAGGAACTCCTGCATGATATATGTCTGGGGAACTATTTCCATCCTTTTGTCAAGTATCCCATCACCTTCCGATGCCTGGACATCCAAATTTTATCTGAGGAAGAATGCAGAAATGCTTAAACAAAAGCCATCATTCCAGGCATGGTCTGTTCTGGGAACCCCAAAGACTGGAAAAACTCCTGCCAGGGTAACTCTGGAGGCCATTGGTCTGGAATAGGGCCTTGCAGGGTCTTGTGTCTTGGGGCATGGAACACTATAATGTTTATATCAATGTTTATATTTAGGACCTGGATCCTAAATGAAATGCTGAAAAAGCCTTGACAAGATCCTCCTCCCCCTTTAAGAAAATTGCCCAGTCCAACCTGTTCCCAGTCCTACCCTCAGGAACAGGTGGCCTGAAACTAGGGACCCACACCCCTGTTACAAAGTAACCCAGATCCAGGATCCTTCTGACCAATCCAGTTTACCTCCTCCAAAGACAGGACTCAATTATCCTGACTTCCCAATGATAGGCTTGCAGAACCCAGGTTTCCTAGCCCATTTCTAGCTTAGATTTGGATGCATGTAAAGGGAATCAGAAGGATTTAGAGATGGAAAGAACTTTTGGATCCTGAAATAGGAATCTGGAAAGTACCTTTTGTAATAAAAAGATCAGAATTTTTACAAATGGAAAAACAATGTTAAAGTGAGTTGCTATTGTTTCAATAGCTAGAATGTAACAGTCAAGACTACTGTTCTCTCCCTGATCTGGGGCCTGAAGGCATAGCTCTATCCCCATCCTAAGTACCCAACTCCATTTATGAACTCACTGCCTCGCTCAGGAATCCAGAGAAAGAGGTAACTGTATGGTTTTCCTCTAAGTCTCCCTTTCCCTAAAGTATAAGATTAATAAAACTTACAGGATTTTCAAGAAAGAAAGAAAGAACCACACTGTGTTGTGTGTGTGTGTGTGTGTGTGTGTGTGTGTGTGTATCATACACACACACATGTATCTATAGATATAGGCAATATATATAAGCATATATCTATATACTTTTTTTGGTTTCTTTCCACATTTTTCCTTCTCTTCTATTTGCTCTGGAAATCTAGAATCTTTATTCATGTTTTATTTTGACATAACTTTACCACAGACACATTCCCTAACAAACACAT
The DNA here is from genome assembly GCF_048593235.1 of Sminthopsis crassicaudata. Taxonomy (NCBI): domain Eukaryota; kingdom Metazoa; phylum Chordata; class Mammalia; order Dasyuromorphia; family Dasyuridae; genus Sminthopsis; species Sminthopsis crassicaudata. The sequence continues at coordinate 572,683,353 of NC_133617.1, read as the reverse complement.
CCCCAAATATATTACCACAAGAAACAAGAAAGCTAAACAACATTGTGTAACAGAATGATTGTGAGTAACTCCACATGCCAGAAAATCTAGGATTTTATACTACTACAATTTTACTAGTCCTTATTCAGGGGAAGAATAAGGGAAGTTTAGACTATAACCACATATTTCCTGAATTAGGGATACACAAGAAAGGCATCATGGTGTAGTAGAAAGTGTGCTAGAAGATGAAAAGATTTGGGTTTAAACCCCTAGTCTAATATTTTCTACTCAGAGGACTCTAGGGAAACCCTAAATCTAAGGTCTTATTACCTAGAGAATTCCTTCTTTCTCTCTCTGAGAGCTACCCTTAGTCTCATTATTTACAATTGTAAGTGTCTTTTGATTGTTTCTAGAACCCTATTAGTATAAAATGCATTGCTTTATTTAAGGGATAATGCTATGCCCCCATTGGATTCTCTTTAAAAGAAGAAAAAAGAAATATGAAGAATTTGTATTTCAAATATGTAAAAAAATAAAATCGTCATGAAAAGCCATAAACATGAGATGTTATAGTAACCTTAAAATGAAGGAAGCATCCAAAAAATATGTTTGGTTACTTTAAATAACATATCCAAATCACATAGTGATTCATTGGCAGAGTCTGGAAATCTGAATCAGTCATTCTGATTTTGAGTCCAGTCAAAAGACATGCTATTCTGCTTCACAAAGTATGAAGCCAATGGCAACCCCCAAAAAATACATCTCCTCTGTTAGGCTCATGGCAAAAATTTCATTTCTGGCAGAAGTTCCATCCTCAAAATGGAAAACATTGTTCTTAATGCACATGATCTATTCAAGCATTTTATCCAAAGTTCTAGTCCAGAAGGTTTAGAGGAAATTACAGATTAACTCCTCTTGTAAAGGTAAGGATACTAAAACACCAAGGAACAAACACAATATTTGAACTTATGCACACCACAAAATTTGCCTACTTCCTAAGGAAGAATAGAACAATTCTTTCTAAATAAGGCCATGAATAAGGTTTTAAAATTTATTTTTGTAGGAAAGGAGTGGGTAGTAGAATAAGGAATGAGCTATTGCACTTGGCAAAACATAGACTTATATAAATAAAAAGGTAATTTGGCTTTTTAAAAGATGGGGCAAAGATGAGAGATGAAAGTAATCTAGAACTTAGACCTTACTGAATAATATCTCAATTTCCCTGTAATATGGTCTGACTCTGGATCTTAGTCTCTCTCTACTTTCTTCAAGTAGTATTCCAGTGTAGACTAGAGAAACAAGTCTAGCATTTGTAGCTAAAGTCTCTGGATTCAGATCCAGGCTTCAACACTAGATTTTAATATACTTGGACAAATGACTTCAACTTTATGACAGTGGAGAATTTAATCTCTAAGCAACTTTCCAGCTCTAAGTTCCATGATCCATGCCAAAGAAAGAGAGACAAGTGATAGAGGAAACCAAGCTGCTGTTTTCACTTCAATTGTCCACCACTATAAAGATAGATGAAAGACATAGAAAAGGATCGTTTTTAACAGGAGTATTCCTTTTTTGCTGCTTTTGACACTGACAATATCCTCAGTTCTGAAGAAGAGATTAGCATCAAACCCTGTGGGCTTTTCTCAGTATATTAAAGCTAGATAATATATTATCTCAGAGAAAATTAATCCAGACTCCTGGGTACTATTATTCTTAGAATCTAACACAGGGGAATCATTCTAAGTGGCTATTTACATTTCACAGGATTGTTGGGGTATTTTACTTCCCACCAAATAATTTTAATTTACTCCTATTTAAGTAGTTCTTGATTAAAGAGGGTGGCAGAATTTTATTGTTATTTATAGTTCATAAAACAACTTGATATAATCAAAATCCAATAAAGCCTTTGGAAATCATATTAATATTATGATCTCATTAAAGACCTAAGCTATACAAGCTAAAGAAGCCCACACCAAGGCATGAATAAATTCATGAAATTCATCTATCTAACACTAAAGATGAACTGGCACAGATTGGTAATGATCAGTTATTCAGACTGCTTCTGGGAGGGATAGAGGAAGGTTGATGTAAATTTTAATAAGCTCAGTAAAACACGTTCTCCTGGCCTGAAACCAGGCATAGTGGGAAGTCTGGGCTGCTCATCTTTCTTGAGGCTCTACTCTTCCTTGGGATAAAAAATACTGAGGAAGTAAAGAAGACAGGGAAACTGAATCCTACCCCTTAGCAATCAAAGAGGGAGCAGTGAAATTATGCTGCTTCCTATTTCCCAAACTTGGAATCCCATCTCTTGTCTCTATACCTAAAGCCAAACTTCTCCCATCCTTGGGGCATTCTTTCTTATCATCTTTGGATCCCTTCAAGACTCATATCTAATGCCACATTCAGAATGAAGTTGTGCTTAGTTTCCTAACTGCTAGATGGATCTTATCCCTCAAGATTACCAATTTTTTCTATGTTGTATGTATTCTGAATGTACCTATGTAGGCACATGTTGTCTTCCTCATTAGAATATAACTATTTGAGAATAGAATTTTATCATTGTATCCCTGGAAGTTAATATAGTGCCAGGCACATAGTAGATACTTAATAAATATTTGTTATCTGATAGTTAAATTAATTTTTTCACATCCTTAAATAAATTTTCCAAATTCCCATGACATTTTGACTCATTTTAAAGATACAATAAAAACTCCTTAGTTTGACTGATAAAATGTAATTGGTAATTATTTTGGATACTTGTGCACTGACATGTACCTTTGCTTTGATTAGCAAAACTTATTAAAAGATAAGGAAAATGAGTAAAAATTGCCAACTAACCTAAACAGCTGAGAATATATTGATGATCATTTCCAAATACCTCAAGATTGTTAGATTTACAGTTTATTATAAATTATTCTTATCTAGTCTTTTGAATAATTAGGTCATTTAAGGACTTCTGTAGGCATGTTCAAATCATCTACAAACTTTAAAGTAATAAAAGTATCCTTTAGAATAAAAAGTTCTGTATTTCAGATTGCTTCTTCGTTCAGATTGGGCTTACCTTCTGTTTTCATTTAACAGTTTTTGTTGGAGGTTTTTTGTTTGCTTCTTTTCTTGCTTTCAATGTTATTACCTTCTAATTTTCAGGATTTCTATTTGGGGATATTAAGTTAGTTATTTGTTTAGTTTTTTTTTTTTTTAGCTTAATGTCTAAAGTATTAATTTGATCTTCATTTTATTGATATAAGATTTTGAAAATATAAAATTTCCCTTAAGTACTTCTTTGGCCACACTCCACAAATTTTGGAAAGTTATCCCATTGTTGTCATTCTCTAAAATGAAATTATTGATTGCTTTTATGATTTGTTCTTTGACCTATTCATCCTTTAGAATTAGTTTAGTTTCTAATTAACTTGTAATCTAGGCCTTTATTAAATGTAATTTTATTACATTATGGTCTGAATAGAGTTCATTTAATATTTGTTTTTCTGCCATGTACCTCTTTTACCAAGTATTAATTATCTTTTCATAAATTTTTGTCTTTACTTTCTTCACCTAATTTTTCCTCTACTACTCTTATTTTATTTAGAAATTTATTTTTTACCTCTTCCAAAAAATGTTGTTGGTAGCATTTTAACTTTTTGTTATTTTCTTGCATTTTATTTTCTTTCTCTCTTTTTTTCTGGTTTGATTTGTGTAGTGAGATAATTATATAAGTATGTATACATATATTGGATTTAACATATATTTCTACCATGTTTAACATCTATTGGATTACTTGCCATCTAGGGAAGGGAGTAGGAAAAGGACGGGGATTGGAACACAAGGTTTTGTAAGGCTTAATGTTGAAAAATTATCCATGCATGTGTTTTGAAAAATAAGTTTTAAATAATTTTTTTTAAATGTTGTTGGGCTTTTTCTTTGTGGCTGTTTTGACTTCATTGTCTTCTTCTAAATTTTCATCTTAATCTGCCCTATCACCATAATAGCTTTTTACAACTAGTATATTCTTTTTGTTGTTTGCTCATTTTCCCACCCTATTCTTGATCTAGAACTTTATATTAATATTGGGCTCTATTCCTAGTGGGTTAAGGGGCATTGTCTCAAGCTTCAGGGGTTTTGTTATTGTTGCTGTTGGGGGGCATTATTTGTTTTCATTTGGTTTTGTTTTTTTCATAGTTGTTTTCAGAGCTAGTTCTGAAGGTTTGGAAGTTTTGAGTGTTTTCATGGCAGGTGATCTAGAGGGATGTAGTCACTGCTCTCTTGATCTATATTCTGGTACTTACCCAAGAAGGCCCCTTGATCCCTTGGGATTGAATTTGATACTGTTCCTCAAAGATTCCATCTCCCTTGAGACCAGAAATGATACTGCCCCTCAGAACTTCTATACCCTTTTGTCTGAAAGTGCTCATATCCATCTTTGAAATATGACTCAAAAGTGGGTGTGGACAATGGAAATGCCAAATAGTATCTGGTCCTGTGTCCAGTACAAGCATAAGGGTACCCTGTTATCTCTGACTAGTTGCTAAATCTCCTTTCTGTTTCTGATTTGAAAGCTCCCAAAGCTGCTGCTACTTCTGTCACTATCATCTAGTCCTATCACTGGTGTTTCATCTATGTGGGTGCTGAGTAAGCTTTCTTCTTCCTGTCATAGATTTTTTTATCCAACTATCTATGTTATCTTGAGCTGACTCTGATTTGTGGTGTTATTTCAAAGTTATTTGAGGGAAATTGGGGGAGAACTCAGATGAGTACTTTCTCTACTCTGTCATCTTGGCTCCACCTCCAGAAGTCTCATTGTATAGGGGTTCTTAATTTTTTTCTAATATGATGGACCTTTTTGACAATCTTATAAAGGCAATATACCCCCTTCTCAAAATATTGTTTCTAAAGGTATAAAATAAAAGAATAAATGAGATAAATAAAATGAAATGAAAAATAAAAATGAAAAAAAAAAAAGAAAAAATGAAATCAAATTATCAAAAATAAATAAATAAATAAAGAATTCATGACCTCAGGTCAAAAACACCAGCTATAGTTTTATTTGTGTTCACAATGATCATAACAATTACTAGTTTTCAGAACTGTTAAGAATAGTTTTTCACTTTTGGAGCATAATCTGTGCTTTCAGTTGTAACTGAAGTGCTTCATATTTGTAGTTATATAATATATACATTTTGTTAAACCATTTTAAGGTTGAATTCTAATCCCAATCACATGTCTACAAACAATGCTTTAACCAAGGTGGAGTGCCTGAGGCTTTGCCCCAGAGTGTGGATAACACATACTTTTCCGCATTGTGGAAACAACAAAGTTTAGTATCTATTTAACAAGAAGAAAGTTAAAAAGAAGTTAAAAGAAAATTAGTAGATGGCATACTGGATTGAACTTTTTTCCTCTTGTTATTTGACTCCCCAGCAGTGACTTTACACTGGTATCCTAGGAATTTTGTCCCTGTACATTACCCAATTGTCCTGAACTCTAAAAAGTCCTTGTGATAGGTCTATCTTCTATGCAGTGCATTTTTTATAATTTGATTAATACAAATAATCTGACTTTAGCATGCTGAGAAGATACTTTATTTAATTCATCCAGGTCATTCTTTGAGTTAAATTTGAGAGTACAAACTGACTTCTCTGATGATAGAATCAGATTCATCATAGAACTGAGTGTCACATCAATCAGAGCCAGCAGCTACAATTAGATCAATTCCTCATATTTTCTCCAAAAAATGAAAACGGGACAAGCTACCATGAATGGGTGGAAATGGTTAACCAAATATATGTACAGCCACAAGCTTTACTATTCTAGCTAACTTGCTCCAAATGTTTATCCTTCAATTCAGTATCCCAATGGCAAGATACTGTTATTAGTACAAAGATGGCCATCAATCAATCATTACACACATATTAAGTGTCTTCTATATGTCAAGAACCTGAAAGGTTTTGTAAATACAAAAATTCACAAATATTCCAGACTCCCAGTTGCCTTTCTAGCTTTGCATATTTCCATCTTAATATGATTTTGGTCCACTAGAGTCACATACTACTTTGCCTTATCTGTTCCATATCCCTTCACCTATATCACCTACTTCTTTCTTTTTGTAATTCCCTCTGGATATGTGTAATAAAGAAGGCCTTCTACTCTACCTCTCCTCCAACTTCAGCATAAGTGAAGATATCTAATATCCTATTGGTCACTAGGACTTCTTTAATTGGCTTTTTGAGCCAGACTTTTTTTTAATATAATACAGAGGCAATCACTAATCCTCAAGCCTCTTCTTCCAGATGGTCTTGAGGTTTAGGGATAATTTTTTGAGCTCCAAAGGATCCATTAAGAAGGGACAAGGCCCGGATCCCACCCAATACTCCAAGCTAAGCTACTCTAGGAAACTCTATATGATAGGATAGAGCTGTTTCTTATTGTTCCTTGTTTCCTGTAACTTAGGTCTCCCCATTTAGATCCTTGAGGGCAGGGATTCCTTTGTTTTTTTTTTTTTTTTTTTCTTTCTTTAGATCGCTAGGATTACAGTGCCTAGCAAATTATAAGTTCTTTGATTGATTCAATGAAATTGTTATTGAATTCCTGCAGTGGGACTATAGAGTGAACAAAAGATAGAAATAATGTTTAGCTTGGTCAAAAACCCTCACAGAAAGGAATTATTTGTCTTTTTTCTTCTTTTTCTTTTTTGTCACTGCAATGGAACATATGCTGAGTTTTTTGTTGTTTTTAAATATCAGATGTCAAATTTATTGGAGTGAATTTCTTGGAAGTGCAATTGACTCAGGCTCTGGATTTCATACCAAGATACACGAGCCAAGCTATTAGTTGGGCACCCAGGCAATACTAATAAGGATGCATTTCATTCAGACTATAGTCTTAGAGCCTTCTTTACTAAGTTGGAGCTTAATTTTTCAGTCAATGAATAAACACATTAAATCCCTATTGTGTGACAAGCAGAGCAATTAGATGGCAGAATGGATATAGTGATAGACCTAGAATCAGGATGTTTCATCTTCCTGAGTTTAAACATGGCATCACTTATTAGCTTAGGTAAGTCACTTAACCCTGTTTTCTCAGTTTCCTCACCTGTAAAATGAGCTGAAGAAAGAAATGGCAAACCACTCCAGTATCTTTGCTAAGAAAACCTCCAAAGTCAGAGATGACTGAAAAACAACAAATGTACCAGTATCTTTGCTAAGAAAACCCCTGTAGAATCACAATGTATCAAACATGACTGAAAAACTACAACAAATGTGTCAGGCAAAATGTTTGATGTTAAAATACAAATAGGGGCAAAAGAAAATTCCCAGTGGGGGAGAAAACTTGCAAACTATTTGCAGTATCAGTAGGAAATAATTAGAAAAGGCACTAAAATTAAGAGGAGTTGGGAAAGACTTTCAGTAAAAGATGGAATTTGAATTAGGACCTTAAGAGGAAAGTCAGGAGTGAGAATAAAGGAAGGAGATTTATTTCAGCCACAGAATATGATATTATTCTTCATCTTTTCCTATATTTTTAATAAATTTGATTTTTGATAAAATGAGAAAATACCACAGTCTTCAAGACTCCAAAGGAATACAGTGGAATAGACTTTAGAATTGAGAACCCAAGATTCCACTTCATTCTTCTGAATTTGATTTTATCTTTTCTACTTTGGGCTATTACTTAGAAAATAAGTGTAATACAAATCCTGCCTTTGTGACCCTAGGCAAGTACCTTAACCTCTCTGAGCCATAGTGTCTTTATTTCTAAATAATGGGGTTGAACAAGATGGTGTCAGAAATCCCTTACAGTTCCAGATCTAGACTCCTAAAAACCTAAAACTCTAACAGAAATCACATGCTATATTACACATGAATATTAACAACTTCAGGGGAAAATAGCCCACCCAGAATGTTTTTAATTGCCTTGATAGCTAAATATCCAATTGTCTGTCTCTCTTTTTTTAATTCTGTGACTCATCAGACCACCAGGTAGAGCCTAGGTAAACGCCAAGCAACTAGGAAGAATAAAGGAAGGGCTTGGAAATCTTGTTTTGATGGTTCACAAGTGAAATTTTGTATTGGGCTTATTTCCACCTACCAAGAGCAAAAAATGTGTCAAACCATTACAAAAAAATGACTGAGTATATGGGAAGAACTTTTATTAAGTGCTTGATCTGTGTTAGGCTCAGAAAAAGGATAACTCACACATATCCAGATAAAGGAGATATGGTCCATGACCTCTAGGAATACACAGTCCAGGAAGGAGAAAGAATCTGTGACACAGTTTTAAAAAAAAAAAAAAAAAAAGAGGAATGGACCTGGAATTCTAGTATCCACTTAAACATTTATTAACTGTGTGATCTTTGGCAAATTCTCTCCTTTGTACCTCAATGCTCTGAGGTGTCCTAAAAATAGGAATAATAATACTTACAATCCCTCTTATTACAAATAATTGAATAATAAACTAATATTCAAGTATAAAGTGGTTTCCCATCTAAGGAAACAAACCTAGCTAGTTTTATTTTCTCTGAGGCAATCTGTTCATTAACTAAAAGAAAGCTTCCTGTTTAAGTTTTGGGTCATGTGTCAATAGGAGGGCTCTGACCGAGTGTCATTTAACTATAACACATGCAGGCACTTTCAGTTGTGATGTAGACAACCAGGAACCCCTGTCAAACACAAATATCCCTTCAAAGGAAAACATAATAGAGCTGTATTGTGCTTCTAAATGGAATGTTATGCTTTATATGTCTCTTCCATGCAGGAAGGAGGGTAAGGAGGTGACATGGTTCTAAAGAAAGGTCAGAGGTGGGAGCATTTGAACGTGCTTGGAAGGAAGATGGTCAGATGAAGGTTTTCTTGGATGAGTTCCTGTGAAAGGGAAAGGAGACAGACTGGTAAATAGGAGGAAATTAGGTAAATAGGAGTGAAGTTAGGCAGTGTGGGCTAAAATGGCAAAAGGTTTCCTTCACATTGTCAGTCAAAAGGATTTATTTAAAACTTAGTTGACTTATAACACTGGCTTGCGTGCAATATAACTGTAACAATGATAACTGGTTGATATATATTATTAGGCAAGTATATCTAAATGTTCTATTTTTTATTATAGCTTTTTATTTACAAGATATATGCATGGGTAATTTTTCAGCATTGACACTTGCAAAACCTCTGTTTCAACTTTTCCCCTTCTTCCCCCTATCCCCTCCCTGAGATGGCAGGTAGACCAATACATGTTAAATGTGTTAAATTATATGTTAAATACAATATATGTATACATATCCATACAGTTATTTTGCTGCACAAGAAGAATCAGCAAATGTTCTATTTTATTTTGACTGTGATGTTTTATTTATCAACTTTTCTGTGACTATCCAATAATAGCACAGGAAAATTGATTTATTATATTTGCTAGGGAAATTATTATATGGTTTAAATTCCATTTTATGTGATTAAAGGTTGGCCCCACCTAGAATTTTGCCCAATCTAGAAACACTAGAGATGATTGCAAGGAATTTTGAGTTATGCTGAGTCCTGAATCCACCCAAATAATTTTTAATTTGTGTTATTATAAGAAGGACTTGTGAAGGATCTGATGAGGTCCTGGGTAGCTAGGTGAGGTTGGCAGAAAAAGCCTGAAGTACTAATGAGATTAAACCCTAAGGTAAGCAGGGAAGGGCATTTATAGGGATCAGTTCAACCTTATAGTCTCATCCCTATAGAGTCTTGGGTAATTCTACCGAACTGTATCCAATCAGAAAGCCAAGTTATGATGTCAACCTCTCCCTACCCCCCAGTTTAAATTTTCCCTGTAAATCTGTCTCTGGCCAATGCTATGTTTGCTGAAAATATGCATCATTCTACCTCAAGGTATCTTTCTCCCATGCTTCTTGGTATCTTTCCTCCCATCCCACCTTCCCTACCTCATGGTGTGTTTCTCCTTATAACTAACTGACTTTTTAAAAGCATTAAATTTCTTTTAGGATTTAGTCTAGTAGTTAATGGCATATTCCTACCTCATGTTGTATTCCTTTTCTCCCAATTAAATGTGAATTCACTTGGGATACTAGTGTTTTCCATTGTTAATTGTTCCCTTTTCCTTGCTAACTGTATGCTCTCCCACATCTATTTCATATTTACCACTCCTGATGTGCCTCTTTATTTTGTCTGTAATCACTTCTCATAAACCTACCTTTTGGCAAAGTAAAAAAAGCCCTTGTTTGATACCTACACTAAGTTCATCATTTGATGCCAATTGCTATCCTAAATCTCATCAGGTCCATCCAAGCTTGTGTTTTGGTCAAATTGTCCTCTTGGCAAAATTGCTTAACTGGGTAATGATAGGCATTCAAGCAAACTTGCCTCAATCCTATATAATGTAAACCTTTCAGAATCTGGATTAGAGTGAACCATACCTCCTTTCCAGCTTACTTTCCTTTTCCAAATGGCATTTCTTTCTATACTTTTTCAGATTTTGGGGTTTGTTATCATAAACAACAACAGCATGAAGCAAGACAATAAGTTATCAGTGAGAATTTATTTAGCACTTAATATGGACCAAGCCATATGCTAAAAGCAATAAATACAAAGAAAGATGAAAGAGCAGGTCCTGCTGTCAAAGAACTCACAGCCTAGTTGGGGAAATGACAGGAAAACAATTATATGCAAACTAGGTATATACAGAATAAACTGTAGCTGTTAAACACTGAAGGTACTACTATTAAAAGGGAACCAGGAAAGGATTCTAAAAGATTCTTTTAAAGAGAGTGTGACTTTATTTGACATTTTAAGGAAGCCAGAGAATTCTGGGTATGGGAAACAACCAGTGAAAACAGTAAGACATTGCATTGTCTTGTCTAAGAAATAGCAAAAAGTTCAGTGTTAACTGGAATGCAGAGTACACAAGAAGGATAAGAAGGGTAAGAAGAAAAGAGCAGAAAGTAGCCACCTTTGGACACCAGATATCTGTTTAGACCTCCAATCTATTTTGTGAGAGCATGAATATTTAACACCTTTCAGAGAATATCAGAACATTACAAATATTACACTATCATTGTTGGATGGATTCTATCATTGCTGTTGTTCAGCATGCTCATGTTTGATTCTTTATGACCCCTATCTAGGGTTTTCTTTGCAAAGATACTAGAATGATTTGCTACTTCCTTCTCCAATTCATTTTACAGATGAGGAAACTGAGTCAATCAGTGTGAAGTGACTTATTCAGGACCATACAACTAGTAAGTATTTGGAGTCAGATTTGAACTTAGGAAGATGAATCTTCATGACTTCATGCCCAGCATTTTATCCATTTTATTATCAGAGCAAGTGCTTAATAAATACTTATGGACTTGACTTGCTGTCATGCTTCAAGCCTTCATAATTTGGGTGGTAGTTTAAGCCTAACACAGATCCATTTTTAGTATTTTTAAAGCAGAGCTAAGGTTGTGGTTGACTGGCTAGGTGGGAATAGCTCAGGAGATCTGAGGTGGGGGGAGAGCAAGGAGAGAACAGGTGCAAGAATGTGACAAGGCAGAAGCCAAGATCCCTTGATGCCAAGAGGACAAGAAGAATTCACAGGCAGAAGTCAAGTCTGGCTAACAGGAGAAAGACTGATGCTCTTACCCTCTAGGGTTTCCAATTGTTGCTACCACCTGTCCCTTCTGATCTCCCATATAGCCACTGTTTTAACTGAGGCCCTAATCATCTCTTCCCTAGACTATTTCAAGAGCCACTTTCTTGATTCAAAACTCTTTCTGTTCTATCTCATCATACACATGGCTGCCAAAGTGATATTGCTGAATCACAAATCTGACCATGTCATTCCCTTGCTCAATAAATTCTAATGTTACCTATAACCCCTAGGGTAAAATACACATTTTTTTGGTATTTAAATCTTTTCAGACCCTTACCCTAATCTCCCATTAGAACAGCGGTTCTTGATAATAACATTTTGTCAAGAACATTTTGGAATTTTGATAAATCCTATGGATCCCTACTGCAAATAATATTTGTAGATACATAAAATATATAGATTTATAAAAGAAGTCAAAGATTAGCAAAAAATAAAGGTGTTGGGTTTTTTGGGTTTTTTTCCATATCCCTTGAAATAAATGTGTAACAGATGTAGAATTGGCCTAGAGGGGCCATTTCAGGGAGTGTCCATCCAGAATTCCCCTGGAAATTTTCTGGCGACTACAGGGATATTATGTCACCGAATTTGGCCACACTAGAGACTGGCTTCCGACTTGTTTTCCTTTTGTTGAGCCCTCTAGGTGATATTATGTAACTCTGAGACTTCTACTGAGATCAGGAAAAGATTGGCTCTTCTCCAACCTGGCAAGATGGTGATCTTATTCATAAGGCTGTTTTTGCCATGATTTTCAACTAGGAAAACTAGCACTTTGATTCTTACCTGCCTTTTCTGTTTTTCTGTTAGTTCTTTTATTCAATTCCATTTTGTTCAATTTTGATGTTTGGGGTGTTTTTTGTTTGTTTATTTGGGGGAATTGCTTGTTTTGGGGTTTGAAGGTTTTTTTTTTCCTTTTTTTGCAAAGATAATGGAATAAGTTGTCATTATCCAAAGATAATGGATAAGTTGTCAATGTCCTTCTCTAGCTCATTTATAGATGAAGAACTGAGGCAAACAGAGTTAAGTGATTTGCCCAAGATCACATAACTAGTAAGTGTCTAAGGCCAGATTTGAACTCAAAAGATGAATCTTCCTGACTCCAGGCCTGGTATTCTATCATTGCCTACTTTACCTGTCCATTTGGTTGTTTTGTAATCTTATATAAATGAGTGTTTCTCCCAAGATGGACATATCTAGGCCTAGAGGAAGCCTTTTGATTTTTTTTTTTTTTTATTTCAACAGGTCCAGAGCTTTTTATTCCTTTTGTTCAGAGCTTAATGATACAAGGGACAGAGCATTCTAGCAGTTCCTCCAGTGTTCTTGAAGAGAATAGATTGACAAGATTATTGACATTTACCAGCAGACATATAGTGAGAGCTAGTTGGAGAGTTCTGGTAAGGTAAAATATAAAAAACCTAATTAACACCCCCCAAAAAAAATACTCAACAGCCCAGTTCAATCTCCCAGCCATTGATTTTATAGTAGGAAGCACTACTGTTTAAAGTTGAATTTGTCTTGAATACCACTATGCACTTGTAAGAATATAGCATTTCTTTTGTGTGTAGAAACTAAATACCTGTCTCATAGCTGATTTATTTTGTACTTTGAGTGCCATTTTTAATTTTCTCTTTTGAGAAAAAATAATCTGACATGAGTTTTAAAGAAGATAGAACTAAAGATTCAGAATTGAGAAGAGTCTATGTTCTTAACATGGGGATTAGACAATGAATTTGTACAATAAAATCAAAGTATTTTAGTAATCTTGAACCATAATTCACTTTAATAACCAAATCAGGAAGTATGTGAATACTTTAGACTTTTCTTATTTGAGATAATCTCTCTGTTTTACACCTGGGATATAATTGACAAGGTTTCCATGGTAATATCACACTATGTTAGAGTCCTCAGTTGCTCTCCAGATTTCATAATGTGTAAATCTGTTGCTTGAAAATATTCAACATTGTTTACGATGCTCATTTCTCTACTGACATGGCATCATCAACAACTAACAATGCCTTTAAAAAGACTAAGAAATCTCTCCTAACAACAAGGGCCTGGTTTTTTTTCAGATTAAGTAGCACAGAGGACATAGGATGCTTAAGGAATTTTCAACAACAAATAGATGGGACTGGTTCTTACTGGTAAGAAGTGGATAAATAGCTCATGACATAGAGCTACATTCATTCTTTTTGCTCCCTCAGGAAGCATTAAGTGTCCTGCCAATAGGTAATATAGCTTAAATGGGTCCCTGAAGACTGAAAGAGTTAATACCTCTCCCCAAAGGGATCAAGGCTTCCCTTAACAGAAGGATCAGGCTCAAAAACAATGATATTTCCCCAAGTTCCCTCATGAATGACTGGGATTTCACAATATTAGGGCAATCCCTTTAAGGGGACTTTTACAGCCATGAAAAACCACCTAAAGAAAGCTTAACTCTCTTTTCTTCCTAGTTGTCTTTGAAGATTATCCTCAAAGGAGGATTGAGTAGTGTATTGACTTGGGGATTAATGAGTAATGAGTAAATTAAAACTTGCTTGTGTATTTGTGTATAAGATAAAGGCAATAACTTAACATTTGTTGGTACTTCTCATTTTTAAAGAGACTTTTAAATGTGTTAGCTCATTTTATCTTCATGACACCATAAGGGCAAAATTATTATTCCTTTTTCATAGCTAGATATAGTGGCATAATTTTTTTAAAAAAACAGAAAGTTGATTAATAACAAAAATAAGCATTTAATATAGCACCTACTATGTTCCAGTCACAGTTTATAGTTATCTCATTTCATCCTCGCATTAACCGTTTTACAGTTGAGGAAACTGAAATGTATAGGAGTTAAGGGATACCTTTTAAGTAGCACTTTTTCATCTCCATCAAATCTGCCTCAAACAGAACCAGATGTATTCCACCTTGCCTTTTGTCACACTTTCTCTGTAGTTTGTGAGAAGATTCTAGCGCCTCTAGCAACATCTTTACTTTCTCTCTTCTTAAACAGAAGGAAAAAAAAAAGGCGGGGGATGTTCTTTTCTTTTGAATTGTCTTTTTCTGTGGCTTTCTCTTTCCTTCCCTTTCCTGGGCTTTCAAAAACAGTCTTTTTTATCTTTATTAAAGTATCTGAAGATTTCAATGACATGTGACATTTTTAAATGAAAATTAAATGAAAAATGTCATGAAAAGTACTTTTATTTTACATTATTTCATTCTTCAAACAAACCTGAAAAGTACATGATATAGATTTTTTTTTTCATTTGTTTTTTAATCATCATTTTACAGATGGGAAGCTGAGGCTGAGAGAAGTTACTTTGGGTTAAATAGTAAGAGTCAGAAGCAGAATTTAAATCTTCCAGGTGACTACTACATCACATCATCTGATTGACTGAACCATGGTTCTATTGTAAGAGATTCCTGGGCAAAACTGTGTAATACTCCCAAAGGAGTCACACACTCTAAGTTTATGGAGATGTTTGTGAATATAAGTGCTCTTGCTTTTGTAACAAAGCTGAGCAGATGAAACACTTTCCAAACATATATTTTGTCAGAAACAATAGCATCCTTTTATTCTAGCTCTGAAAACAAAGTTCAATGTGAAATGTAAAGAAGAGAGGTTATCATTAGGATTGGCTAAAGAGTAAGTTAATAAGAATTTAGTTTTGGGCATCTGTGGGGCCAAGGTTCCTGTCAAGTGCCAGCTCTTTGATTCCCTTCCCCCTATTACTATTTAATTCCCTGGGCAGAAAGCCACAGCTTTAGAAGGGACTGGAGGTGGTAACTGCATTAAGAGAGATTCATCCTCTACCCTCCCCCTTTCCTCCCAATTATTATTAGCTGATCTTTACTGTAAAGAAGTTTGAAGAGTTTAGTCATCTTCATCACTAATAGGTGAGAGGGACTAGATAAATGAAAATATTATAAGGCCCATTGTAAAATATGAAGGGCTACACACACACACATATATATGCTAAACACAAACAATAATTTAGAACACCCACTTAGAGTAGAGCAGCCAAGTGAAATCCAAATATTTAATACATGAATCCTGGAGCTGAAAGATTATGGAGACACCAGCTGGACTTGTTTTCTAATTTAAAAAAACAAATACTGCTCCCTGTTTTGCCAGGTCCCCCAGTCTTCCCTCCTCCTCTTATAAGCCAGAGCCAAAGTACCATTAATGAACCTACCATGAGAGTGCTGTATGATCTGGGGGCAAGAACAAAGATTGATTTTTCTGAAACTGACTCCTTTATCAGGATTTGGTAGATACTTCAAAGTACCAGCTTCACCCCACTTAAATACTCCACTCATTCCCATACTTCTTCAGTCTCCAATTCATCCAGACTGATTCTGCCACTGCCAATTGCAAATACCATTCAAAATAACATGGTCTCATTCTGCTTTTATTGAAAACTTCAGCTTTTATTTCAGTAAAGTTATTGGCTTGCATTTCTAGAGATTTAGATGTTTTCTGCCAAATTGGTGCTAAAAATTGGGGCTGATTTTTATATTTTCCATTTCAGCCTAAGGGGTTAAAACTCATTTTAAATAAGAGCGTGAAGGATATAATTCTCCCTTCACCTTCTCCCTGGAGTGGTTTGGGAATTTGCATTTAAAGGCCCAAGATCTATTTGACATTAAGATTAGCTTGTGATAGAATTAAACTAGGGATTTTCAACCTGGAGTCCATGTGTTTGTTTTTAAGTGTACATATGTGTGTGTATACACATGCATTTATGCATGTCTACATGTGCATATGTGAACATATATCCATGGATATATACGTATTTATAACTGAATTTTAATATAGTTGGTTTTCTTTGTAATTCTATGTATTTTAAGCATTTAAAAACATTAGTCTGAGAAGAAATATATTTGCTCCACAAGATTAACAAGGGGTCTATGACACACAAAAAAGGTTAAGAACACCTGAATTAGATTATTCTGAAGAGTTAACTTAATACACATAAAGATTCTAGAATATTTGTACATACATTTTGGAATTCTGATCTTAGGTTGCTTAAAATTGTACTAGAATTTACAGATCATAATTCAACTGGTAATGTCACATTGTAGATTGATTACTAATGCATATTTCCTTAAGAAATAAATTATACTGATGATCTTATGATCATAATTTCTTAGAAATCCTAAAATCCTACCTAATATAATTAGAAAAGAATCCTTGGACTATAGGAATTGAAAACTGTCCAGATCATCCTCCATTGCAATGTAGTTGTTTGCCTCTCTGATAGAAAAATGTCTCTAACTCCCTGGCTTGTCTTCACACATGCTATATTTATTTATCTTCTGAAAGTCAAACTACTTTAACAAACCAATGTGACCTATTAACAAATAGATTTTGCCTGACTTTTGAAAAACAAGAAAAGCTTCCCTTTTCTCTCTTTCTCTCTTTTTTCCTAAGACTTTTCTGCCACTTGATTTTTCTTTCTTCTTGGTTTCAAAATGAGCACATAATGGGTTCTCTGTCAATTGCAAAGGAAAAGAACCAGGACTAATTTGCCAATCCTGAAGGCAACTTACTTTGCAGCAGGTATGAATCCTGCTGGCTCCTTAACCTCTAGAGATTTAGTTTCTGTTCTCCTTAATGAATTCTGACACTTTAGTCATCAGAGTCATTAGGAGGAGGGAGGACTAGAAGAAGAAGCCATCATTTATTTGGGTGTCATAGGTAATTATACCATTTATTTCCCCAGTGGCCCTATACTTTTTTATGGCAGTTTTTTCCCCCTGAAGCATATTTCTAAAGGAAAGCTCCTCATGCAGAAAACAAAGAATAACCAGGAACAAAGAAAAATACTGCTTCAGAAACTGAATTAGTTTCATCAGTAGGCAATTAGTGCCAGCAACTGCCGTTATGTCATCCATCTGCTAATTAGGCAAAATCCTCTTGAAAATCATTTGTCCTTTTGTATAGTGAGATTTTTCCTTTTTCACTAAATCTGATGAGCCAAGAAGATGAAGTTATGCCCAATATAGTAGTTCGAAAAGGGTTTACATTCAGAATCTGTGAAAGGCTTAGAGATCTTTAGGGACTTTCAAATATATTGATGAATATATTTGCAAAAGCATTCATTGGGTATTAGAAGCAGCTATTTGAAGTATTGTATGGGACCTTAACCAAAAGTAGCAAGTTCAAGTGATTCCCACCAACACCATAGATTTAATTATTCCTGTTCAATCATGCTTCTAAATATACAGAAACCTGAGAAACAGATGAGCTTTGTATTGATGGATAGTGAGCACTCTACCCTGAAGGTCATCAGACTTGGGTCAAAGGAAAAATAAATTTAGGTGAATTTATTTCATAAAGACTGCTGTAGTCATTAGTATCCCAGAATTTGATCTGTTGTCCTGTCCATCTTATGCTACTAAAGCCTCCAAGTCAATTAAAACAATACGTCAACAGTGTATGAATTCAAACAATGGAATCATATTATCATAGAATCTTATAAATCACATAGACCAGTAAAATAATATACAAAAGAAATATTATAATGTAAACAAAAAAAAACTTTGATGAAATGGAATCTAAATTATGTGTAATATAAAAACTAACAGAGCACTTTTGAGATTTGTGCAGCTCTTTACATATATTATTTCATTTGAAATTGTTCTATTATCATTTCTCACCTCTATTATTAATTAGTTTTGTGAATTTTATTAAAAAAAAAAAAATTTCAGTTTTTCCGCTAACTCTTTAAGAACTGACACTGGTTTTTCTTGTCATGACAGAAACATCATATAAAGAATCCTGTACTGGGTAAAAGTGAGTCCAGATGACCTTTAAGGTTCTTATCAAAATTGAAATTTTATTATCCTATCTTCCTAATTTAATACCTTCATTGATAGGCTCTCTCCAAATATGGTTATAAGGCCTATCAATCTAATTGTAATGGTTAGACATTATTTTTCCAGTTTGTGTACAAGTATATTGTGAGAGACAAAATTAGAGACTTTATGAAAACAAAGATGTAAAAGGTTTATCATTTCTCTTTTGCTTCCCTTGTTAAACAATCAATCTCAAGAGAGACTGTTCTAACAAAACTTGTTCTTTACAAAGCTTGAGAAGAAGTATGGCCCAGTGGTATAGATAAACAAGAATCATTCTGAGTATTGGAACCAGGAGACCATAGTTTCATGGTCTACCTCTGATTCTTACTATCTCTATGAATTGCAAAAGTCACAACATCCCTAGGTCTCAGTTTCCTTCTCTACAAAATGAGGAGATTTTACTACATGGCCTTTTTTAGTCCATTTTAGTTCTTTCTCTATTATTATCAGTACTTTACTTTATATAAAGTGTTTGCAACTTGGGGCATGCTTTTTCCTATTATTTTTCAAATATAAAAATTAGGCTTATATGTCTATAATTTCTAGAGTCTTTATAGTTTGAAATCTGAAACTTATATTTCACATGGGAGTGACCTGGGAACCTGTAAAGATTACAGCTGGCATGTATCCCATATGGAAAACATTGTTCAAAATTCAAATTGCAGCTTTCAAGTGTTTCTCACATCTAATATGGTTTTGTTTTTTCAATTGAAAAAGGTCAAGTCCATGGCATTATATATCTTTTTTCTTGATTTGACATCTTACAGTACCAAGAACAATTTTTTTTTCTACTTTCATTTTTTTCTTTCTTTTTCCTTCTTTCTTCTTTCTCTTTCTTTTTTCTTCCTTTCTTCCCTCCCTTTTTCTTTCCTTCATTCTTTCCTTTCTTCCTCTTTATTTGTAGTTTTAGCCTTGCAAAGAATTAAAATTGTAATGCTTTTAAACTGTATACGAAAACAACCATTATAACCAAGTTCTTCCTTTCTCTAAAATTCTATGATTCTATGATCTCTATGAAAACATAGAAAAACATGAATAGCTATAGCCTTTATAAAGTAAATAAGGCCACAGCTTCCTAGTATAACTCTCAATAGAAAAAAATCTTTCCTCCCAGTTACCTAAAAAACAAGAAAGAATATCACAGTGGGTTATTGATAGGTATTATAATACTTTATTTTCTAACTAATCAAGGAAAGGAGATGTGTCTATCTATCTAGTATGACTTAAATGCAATATTCCTGATATAAGAAAGAATCAACTTAAAGAATTCCTAGATCTATGAAATTAACAGATTATTTCGTCTTTCACAACTATTTCCCACTAGCCTTTATCGTTGTGTCTTGAATCTGCCATGCTGAACTCTACTCAGCCTTATTATACTTCTTTCAAAGCTGGAACATTTCAAGAGGCCACTTTCATTGAAATTGCTCTTCAAAATATTCACTTTTTTAAAATCACATGGCATGTGCTCCAAGTTATCTTGATAGTCCATCTTCCCCTCCAAAAAAAGTTTCACTTACCTCACTTACCATCACAGATTCTCAGCAAATCATCTCCCAAATCTAATGGTGGTTTCTTTTGGACAATATAGAGATTTCCTATTTGTCTACCTCAAAAGCTACAATAAAGTCACCTATTTCAACATCATCAAAATTCAAACTTTCCTGTTCACCACATCTGGCAACCTAACACCCACTCCCCCAATATTCTATCCTGGATTAAAGTACAACAGCTTTTTTCTAAAATTAGTGAAAAATTCTAGGAAGACAAAGGAATGATATACATTAGGAGAAAATTCTAGGAAGACAGGTTAAATCATGCAAAAAAAGGAAATCATAACACAATGAAATGTTCTCATAGACAATTCAGAGAGTCACTAGTTTGGAAAGAACCGTTCTTATACTTTTTACTTTGCAGGACTAATAACATGTGGACAAGAGAGAGATACAAAACTTTTACAATTAATGGCTAAAGAGACCTCCTTTTCCAACATTTCAAGTCCAGTCAATCAAATGGAGAGATTTAAAAAATTAAAAAATAAGCAATTTTCATGATGTTGATACAAATTTAATGAAACAGTCTTTTGGTAATCATTTATTATGTTATACTATAATATAAAATTATTTTATGGAATTTGTATAGTTTGATTGTAAGTGTAGCTAAGTATGAATTAGAAGCAACTTTGGATTTCTTTCCAAATTACTGAATTATCTTTATTATAAAGATGAACACTGAGGTAATCGGAAACTATTCAATACTAAGCTATCTTTTCAAATAATTGGAATTCTTCACCAATATATCTAATAACTGATATTTCCACAACAATTTAAAATTAAAAAGCTGGTTAGTAAATAGCATGCTTTTTTTTTTTTTTTTTTTTCCCTTATTTTCATTGGGTCTGGATGTTCCACAAGTCCAAGGTCAATCTTAGGGAAATGTAATAATGTCTTGAGAAGTATAGACTGTCTCAAGAAGACAGTAAAGTTTTTTCAGCCTGAGAAGAATCTTTTACATCATTTATTTCAGTTATACTATGCAAAGATGGACCATGCCTCTAGGAAAAATTTAATATCTGTGTTGGTAAGGTGAGAAGTAGTTGAACAACAGAGAGGACAAAAGGAAGGACACTTTGAATGGTTGACTACTAGATGTTTTTGCTCACATCTCCATTTATTAAATGTAAAGTATGCTGAGGAGGGATGAGACTGATTTTTCTGGAGGAAACCCAAGTGGTTCATTATTTGTCTCCTTTCTCTTCTTGGGGAATGAGTTTAAATTCTCTTTCCTTTTTGTTAAGCTGTTTCATTAAGGTTTTAGATTTTATTTTCCCTAAATAAAGATAGTTATTCTTAATTTTTTTTTATCATTATGTTAAGAGAATATATAAGTAATAAGTAAAGAGAGTATATTAAGTGAGTGAAGGGAGTGGTTGATGAGATTAGTTGATAAACAGATTTTTATAGGTCAGTATTTTCTTCTCTAATTTTTTGACTAGAAATCACCATACTCTAGGGATTCCTATGTTTTATTATTATTTTATTAATAACCTGTGTTAATAAGAACCATAAAAATAGCAGGGGGAAAAGAATAACCATGTGAATCTGTAGATCACTGTCTTAGGCTAAAATTGGAAGTCATTCTATTTCCTTCAACTTTGAATCAAGGCTTCTTAAGCAGTTTCCATACTTTCCCCAATCATTAGAGGAAAAAGAAAGTAGAAAGAGGTATGGCCAGAGGGAAGGTAATATTCAAAGTCACCCTCCATGGATAAAGATGGGAAGGTTTATGGGACTTTCCCTGCATCTTTCTGAAACCATGGGGAAAGTTCTCTACAGTCAAGTTATGCCCTTCATATTGACATTTCCTGTTTATACTGTTATACAGTTTGTGTCATTATATGCTAAGCCAGAGAATCTACATGGTGTAGCAGTTAGAGGAATATATTGGAGTCAGAACAAATTATATTCTTATACCCTAGAATTGAAATTTCTTGAGCTCAAAGACTATTGTATTTTTGCCTTTGTGTCAATGGAAGGTAGTGAGGATGGAAAAGAAATTAATTTTATGAATTGATTGGATTATTAAAAGAATTATTCCTCAAATAAAAATGTTTAAAGAATATGAACAGAAGTTTTTTTAAAAAAACCCAAATTAGCAATAATCTTATGAAAAAGTGCTTCAAATTTCTAATAATTAGTGAAATGAAAATTAAAGCAAGTCTGAAGTACTACTTTACATCCATTAGATCATCAAAGTTTACAAAAAAATGACAAATATTGGAGGAGTTGTTGGGCAAAAAAAAGAAAAAATATCAATGTATTGTTAGCATAGCTGTGAACTGATCCATCTATGTTAGAAAGCAATTCGGAAAAAATGTCACAAAAGTTACTAAATTGTACATATATTTATTTGACCCAATGATAATACTACTAAGCCTTCATGCCAAAGAGATTAAAGAAAGAGGGAAAGGACTCACATGTACACAACTATTTATAGTTCTTTTTGTGGTGGTAAAGAACTAGAAGCAAAAATAGTGCCCATTAATTGGGAAACTGCTAAAAAAATTATGATATGTTGATGCAATGGAATACTATTTTGCCATAAGAAATGACAAAGTGGATGATTTCCAATAAATCTGGGAAGATTTTTAGAGACTGATACAGAGTGTCTGTGCAGACCTGAGAGCAATTTATATAATAACAACATCATTGCAAAGATAAAATTTGAAATATTTAAGAACCTTGCTAAACACAATGACCAACCATAATTCTAAATGATATATGATGAAATGTGCTTCACCTCTTTACAGAGAGGTGATAGATTCTAGGTACAAGATGATTTGGGACATTAGTTTTCTTGACTATGTAATTTATTTTAGTGTGTGTGTGTGTGTGTGTGTGTGTGTGTGTGTGTGTGTGTGTGTGTGTGTGTGTGTTTCTTGTTTTATTTTTTCAACAGGAATATGGATGTCAGAGAAAGAAAATAATTTTTTGCTAATTAATTTTTTAAAATTCAAGTTTATATGTTCTAAAAGCAGAGGAGAGTTTCACTGATAATGTTTTTTTTTTGTTTGTTTGTTTGTTTTTTAATTGCCCCTTGGATGGGGGTCGAGGTCTCTTTAAGATTCCTTTCTAATTGCCCAACCCATGGCTGACCTTGATTCACAAATCCTGGTCAAAAGCACCCTTTGAATATCCAGGCCCAGCTTCCTTCAGCCCTCACCTGATCTGAGCTAACTGAAAAGCCTGCTGAGAACTTAGGGGTACCGCCCATCATCTTCTAGGTATAAAAAGGGCCAAGGCAGAGCCCTCTTGGCAGGAGCCCTCCCAGCCAACACATGGTAGCCTTCCAGCCATGTAAGGGTTCCTGCCAGCCCAGCGGCCACCTCTGGCCCTGGTGTCTTTCTAAATGAACTTTCTTCCAAATTCCTACAATAAACCTTTTATTTATCAATCTAGGGTTTGGGGCCTGTAAATTCATTTACAGGGGACGCTGCACCTCATGGGATTATCTAATGCTCTGAGAAATAGGGTTCCCCCTTTCCTTTCCTTCATTACCTTTAGTGTCTCTGAAAGAAGAAATAGTGAATTCTTAAGAGAATGTCTAATACATTCATAGTTCTCTCAACTATTCCTAAGGTAGAAGCTTTGAGGAGAGCTGCTCTACATTATTACAAAAAATTCTTTTTTATGTCTCTGGTTACTGACATCACCCACATCTCTGGAGCCTCTGCTTTACCCATTTTTAGTTAGGGCAGGCTAATAATGGAGCTGGTGAATGGGAAAGTAATGACACTTAACCCATTATCATTACAAGGAAATAGAGCCTTGAATATACACAACAATAGAATGAGACCTCAAAGTATTGTGAAGAATGTTGCCAAAGACATTTTTCAGATTCACAAAGAAACATGTGAAAACTGGAGACTTCTTTGCTCACAGTATTGGACACCCTTTCTCCATTGTCCATTTGTGTAAATAGGTATTACTTCCACAGAAACTTTCCAGTGATATATGGTTTGTGAGAATAGGACGTCAATTTTTGTTTCTTAATCTTGACTGCCTATATTTCTCTGTGTGAGTAGATGGAGGAAACTAGAATGGAGGAATCTGTCCTTATTTGGTCAAATTAGGAAGGGAATGCACCAGTGATGAAAACTGACTTCAGACTAAACTGCTTACCTCTTGTATGAGGCTCTGCCATCGAGGAATTCCCTATTTAATAAAAATGGGTATCATTTTTACAGCATTTATGTGCCAAGCACTTAGCTAAGCACTTTACAAGTATTATCTTTAAAATGTTACTTCATTTGGTCCTCACAACCCTGGGAAATAAGTGTTATTATCACCCTCATTTTATAGTTGAGGAAACTGAGGCAAACAAAAATTAACTTACTTTCCCAAGATTACAAAGTTACTAAGTGTCTGAAGCTGGATTGAATTCAGATCTTCCTGATTCCTGACCTGGTACTCAATCCACTAAATCATCTAGTTGCAGCTACCTATTTCTAGTTATTTCTACCTACCTTATGCATGTATTCATTAGTAAAGAAGTGAGCACCCTTAACACTTCAAATGTCACTTGCCAATTTTTATATCAATTATAAGTGGTAAATTGGTATAATATTCTTATTCTCATCTTGTTTTAATAGTAATATTTGTTATGATAACTGTAGATAAGGATAAACTCATAATAATTATATAAAAAATAAAACCACCCACATAGGTATAAATGTTTCTTTAAATGGACATTTATGCCCTACCCCATGTACATATTAGACATATATTTTTATGATTAAATGTGTTTATTACATATATTTCAGTACCTAGAGATCTATCAAACATACTAGTAACTACATATAAATCATAAAAGTATATTTCTTTACCATATAAGCATGCACTAATTACTCTTTGATATTTATTTTCATGGGTCTTGATTCTCCTACTTTTCAGTATTCTAATTCAATAATTTTGCATATTATAATAATACATGATTCATTTATACCCGTGGGATATGTTCAAGCAAATGAATTGAGGGAAAGACAACAAGCTGAACTTTTATGCTTTTTTTAAAAGGGCAAAAATGAATTTTGACACCTGAAAATATGCTTATTTCCTTAGGAATCATCTTTTAAAAAATAAGATATTTGTTTTTGGAGGAATATCACATACATTTAGCATTGTATATGTTAAATTCCATCAAATAGATATGTTTTAAGTTTTGTTTTGTTTTCTTTTATTCAAAACCGTTAACTCTTAGAGCAACTTGAATGTTGCCAATGAATGAGCCTGGTTTGTGTCAGTTTTAAATCTAAGTGATTTGTTTTTATTCAATTGCTATAAATGCTTGAAGTTTGGAAGTTAAAAGTAAATAGAGTCCATTTGTGCTTGTTCAAAGAAGGAAAGACTTTAATATTTGCAAGTCTATGAAGCATTGTGGATATGGGGCATAAAGACCTATTGCTGCTGTTTATAAAAAAGGGGGTAGGATCCATTCTTCAAGAAATATAGTTCAGTTTGCTTTCCCCTTGGGCATAATTATATATTTGTCATCTAAGGATAGCTTTAGCAAGTTTGGTGAAGGTCATTGTTGAAAGCATGATTACCAGGAGACTTTTTTTTTCCAAGTTAGCTACTTATAAAAGGTATCTACAAAATTATGGAAGGGTTAGACTATGCATCTCAATAGGGAGTACCCACACAAGTGAAATCACTGGTTTTTGAATGGTAATTAAAGTAATTATACTACATTGGTAAATAAAGGAATTTTGTGGCTCATGAACCTAGCAACTAGATAACTTAAGGGACAAAGCATTAGGCTTGGACTCAGGAAGACCTAAGTTCAAAACTGGGCTTAGATACTTCCTAGCAAATCATGAATTTCTGTTTGCCCCAATTTCCTCAGATGTAAAATAGGGATAATAATAGCACCTACCTCCCAAGGTAGTAATGAGGACCAATGAGATAATAATTGTAAAGCACTTAGAATGTTGCCTACCACATAATAAGCACCATATAAATGTTAGCTGTTATTATTTCTGTAAGTTGTTTGATAAAACCTTTCATTATATCCTTATGCATATCTAGAGAAATGAGGATTGGGGTATAGTACAATTATATGGATTCATAATTGATTGATGAAGGAGAAGCTTCTGGGAAAATTGGCAGAGTAAGACAGGAAATATAAGGCTCTCCAAAATTCTCTCATAAATAATATAAAATATCACCTAAAAGTGAAGTTTGTGCAGTAAAAAAATGAAAAGTCAAGGTAAAATATTTGTTTTCTTAAGACAATTTGGGAGGACTTTAGAAAAGATCCAACCTCCCATGGAAGAAATTTGGCCTGATTGAGGTGCAAAAACATCCAGGTCATTCCACTGAATCAACAAACAAGCCCTGGAGACTGGGAGACTGGGCCAGTCAGTCTTGTATTCAGGAACTTTCACTTCACTGACTATGTGGGGAATCATACTGCTGAGCAGCTGTATGATTATCCTTCATTATCATGGAATGCCAGGCCCAGTAGTGTTGAACAGACATGGTCCTTGACTATGACTATGAGGAGGAGCAAGCACGTGCCCAATGAGTACAGTAACAGAGAGGCAGGGATCCAGCTGGCTGTGGGTACTTGAAGGAGAGTAGAGTTCCTTGTTCCAAAGCAGAAAGGTGAGCTGAAGTTTGCAGCAATTGTAGGGGTGGCTTGGGGAGGGAACTACAAAGAAGAGAATTTGCAGTAACTGTATAGCTGAAAGTCTTAACTTTGGCTCAGAGGTGGAGAGGAGTACCAGAGGTTGTTCATTCAGATAGAGCTTAAAAAACAATAAAAAACCAAACAAACCCTGAAGCCTGAGAAATTATTCTTCCATACATCAGGACTAGAACTTGACTATAATAATAAGCCTCTTTAAAAAAATAAAGTAAGGAATAACAAAGGAGAAAGAACCCAACCATAGATAATTATTATAGAAATAGAGATTTGAGTTCATAATCAGAAGACAATGAAGTTAAAAAAAAAAAACTACTCCTACTTCAAAGAAAAAAATGTCAAATGATCACATACCCTAAAAGAGTTCTTAGAAGAACTTAAGAAGAACTTCAAAAATCAACTAAAAGAGGATGAAGAAAAATTAGGGGGAGAATAAGAACAACGCAAGAAAATCAAGGAAATCATGAAAAGAGAGTAAATTACTTAGAAAAAGAGATCTAAAAACTGAAGGAAGAAAATAATTCCTTAAAAACTATTATAGGACAAGGACAAGCTAATGACATTGTAAGACACAAATAACAAAAAAACAAAAGAATGAAAAAATAGAGAATGTGAAACATCTCATTAGGGAAAAAAAACTAATTTAGAAAGCAGATCAAACAATATAAGCAATATAAAAATATAAAAATTGTTGAATTACCTGAAAGTTAGTTATGAATTTTTTTAAATGTCAAGGTAAAATATTACAAGAAATCATTGAGGAAAACAGACCTGAATTCTATAATGAGAAATAGAAATCCATGATCACCATCTGAAAGAGATCTCAAGATGAAAAGTGACAGAAATATCAGAGACAAGTTTCAAAGTTCCCAGATTAAGAAGAAAATAATATAAGAAACAAACAAAAAATTAAATACTGTGGTACTACTGTCAGAATAACACAAGATCTAGATAGTTCCACATTAAAAGACCAAAGGCTTGGAACATTATTTTGATCACCAGAGGAGCTAATTTTCACACAAAAATTAACAGCCGCCAAAATTGAGTATTTTCCAAATGAAAGGAAAAAAAAGGACATTTGAAAAATTGAAAAACTTTTAGATATTTGTGACCAAAAGACCAGAATTTAATGGGAAATTTGACATCCAGGAGATCCAGGAGAAACATAAGGCAAATGATAAAGTCAAATTATTTATTTCTTACATGGAAAAAATGTTATCTGTACTCTGAAGAATAATATTATTTCTTGATTAATTGGAAAAAGCCTGCATAGGGAATAAACATCTTTTAAATTTGTAAAGAAATAAAAGGGTGAGGAAATAGGATAAGGACTGTGTGTGTAGAAGGGTATGTAGAATGGGATTAAGAGAAAACAACACATATTCCTGGAAGGCTATTTAAGTCTTCTAAATTCAGATAGAAACAAGAGGGCAAGAGGAAAGGGTGGGAAGAGAGGATAAGGAAGGGATCATTGGGGTGATGTGAGGTGGGTTAAGTAATAAGACCACAAGGTAACAGATAGAAGTAAAGCAGAGGAGTTGGGAAGGGTAGAAAATAAGAGTTACAACCAACACATTAATAAAGATCAGGAGTAGAATTTATTATGTAAAAAAAAAAAAAAAAAAGCATGAATAGTAATCATGATCTCAGACAAAATTAAAGCTAAGATAGATTTAATCAAAAGAGAAAAATAGGAAAACTGTTGGGGGCGATACCCCCCTTTGATATTTCTTGTTTAATCTCCAACTTCCTTTGGGCTAGTTTCGGTTTTCAGCCCCCATTCTAATGATCTGAAATTCCTTTCTGGGGAGAGACTGAAGGAGATAACAAAAGAGAATTTTTGTCTTATTTACAACAACAGAGAATTCTTGTATTATTGACAAATTTCTCTGGAACCTTTTGATAACATCTCTGTATGTATATAAGGAAGGCTGAAAAATGAAATCTTTGCATTTGGTATATACCAATCAAATGCCCGTCAACTGAAGTCTCCCTTTTCAGGCAGTTTGGATCTTCCTGAAGACCAAATGCCTGTCTATTCCTTTACTATCAATAAAGACTTTGTTTCCATACAGCATTGAGTAGCAAATTCCTTTGCTGCCGAACCCTGCCCTTGGTTACTTTGGGTAAAGAAGAGAGAAAGAAAAGGAACTGACCCATCTAGGTTTAGAACCTCAGTTTACTCCTCATCAAAACTATGTCAGCCACATTAATCAATATTGTTTTAGATTATATAAAATAACTAGACAGTATAACCTTGGAATATTGGAGTGATATAAGAAATGATGAGCTAGTAGATTTAGAAAAATATGGAAGGATTTGAATTTATGAAGTGTTGATGAGGTGAAGGTTTTGGGGTTCTCTTTCAAGGAACTAAACAACAAAGTCTAGATTTAGGGAACCAAAATGAGATTAGGGTTTCTGGTGGTCAGGGAGTTAAATGATAGGTCTAGTGGCAGGTTCCGGGTTTAGGGAACCAAATGGAAAGATTTGGTTCCCCTGCACCCCCTCGGGAGTCGGCACAAGGGTAGGGAGTTTTGGGGAACCCCCTTCTGGCGATGCAGAGGTTTTCTGTAAAGGAATTTACAAACCCGAAAACCTAGATTGATAAAAGAAGTTTATTATAGGGATTGGGAAGTAAGGTTAGAAATCCTGACATAAGATCTCATTAGGGAAATAGGTGTGATAAAGAGAGGATAGCACTGGAAAAGAATATTATTCCATTGGGTAGAAGCTTCCTTGGCATAGCATGGCTTAGCATGGCATGTTTAGAACCTCTACAAAGAAATGAGTTTTTAATCGCCATTTTTATAAGGAAGTCTTTGGTTGCAAGCAAGGCCTACTCCCCCTCTCAATGAAGCTGGTGGATGGAGTTGAGTTGGTGGAGGATCTTTAATTGAATAGGGTTGGAATTCTTTTAGTTCAGGACTAAACCAATCCCACCGAGATAACTGAATGAAGCTGTTTCCCTCTGGCGGGGTCCTTCACTGAGGCAGAGTTGAAGGAGATTTTTCTCCTTCAAGGAGTTTTCAAGTTTCGGGGTCCCTTCTTCAGTGTTATCTACCTTCAGAAAAACAGAAGACAAGCATAGTACAGTCTTACGCAAATGTATATAAATGTAAACCTATGTGTATGTATGAGTATATGTATACTCATATATGTATGTATGTATGCATGTGTCTATATCTATGTATATGTTAACATATACATACATAATTGTATCCTCCTTATGGAGGGGGGAGGAAAAGTGAAAAAAAAAGAATAAAATTAAAAATTACACAATAGAGCAAAAGAAAAGAATGGGGGCAGCCAGGTGGTGAAGTGGATAGAGCACCAGCCTTGAATTCAGGAGGACCCGAGTTCAAACCTGGTCTCAGACACTTAACACTTCCTAGCTGTGTGACCCTGGGCAAGTCACTTAATCCCAGCCTCAAAAAAAAAAAAAAAAAAAAAAAAAAGAATGGACAGCTCTGAAAAAAATGTATAATATTTATTATACATGCTTTCTTGAAATGGAAATTTATTGCTTTATATTTTGAATCCTCTCATTTTGTTGTGTACATGGCAATGTTTTTTTTTCTTTTTCTATTTTGTATTTGTTATAAATAAATTTAAAAAATTAAAAAGCATCCATAGATAAAAAAGACTTGGAGTTGAGCTGAGTATGACAAAATAATTCTAGAAAATGAAATTACATAGGTAGAGGTCACATGGAATAATTACCTCAAACAAATAAGGCATGAATGAAAATTCTACTAAACATTTAAAGATCAACTAATTCCAATATTAAATAAAGTATTTGGAATAATAGGAAAAAGAGTGTTAAAAAATTCCTTTTATAAAACAGCAATGGTACAAATACCTAAACCAGGAATAACATAAAAGAGAAAATCATAGACCAATTTCATTAGTGAATATGGATGCAAAAATCTGAATTAAGAAAAGTTTAAAAATATGATTATGTCAATAGATGCATTTTGATAAAATACAAAAAGCTTTTGATAAAATATAACACTTGTTCCTATTAAAAATCTCTTGCATCCATAGGTATAAATTGATTTTTCCTTAAAATGATAAGAAGCATCTACCTAAAATCATCAGCAAGCATTATTTGTAATGGGGATAAGCTGGAAGCCTTGACAATAAGATCAGGTGTGAAAGAAGGATGCCTATTGTCAGCAATATTATTCAGTATTGAATTAGAAATGCTAGCAATATGAAAAAGTGAAGAAAAAACAAAGGAATAAGAATGGGCAATGAAGTGATAACTATCTCTTTTTGTAAATAATATAGTGATATACTTGGAAAATCCTAAAGGTTCAACTAAAAAGTTAGTGGAAAAAATTAATACTTTAGCAAAGTAGCAGAATATAAAACAACTCACATAAATCATCAGCATTTCTACATATCAGCAGCAAAACTCTGCAAGAAGAGTTAGTAAAAGTT
The DNA here is from genome assembly GCF_048593235.1 of Sminthopsis crassicaudata. NCBI lineage: Eukaryota > Metazoa > Chordata > Mammalia > Dasyuromorphia > Dasyuridae > Sminthopsis > Sminthopsis crassicaudata. The sequence goes on along the minus strand of NC_133617.1, from coordinate 572,652,267 downwards.
TTCTATACTATTTCTATCAGCTTTCTTTGAAATGGCAAAGAACTAGAAAATGAGGAGATAGCTATCATTTGAAGAATGGCTGAACAAGTTGTGGTATATGATCGTGATCCAATACTATTCTCAGCAGCACAATGATCCAAGACAACCCCAAGGGACTATGATAAGGGAATTTGAAAAGATGGGAGTTATTGGGCTGAATCTTAAGAGAAACGACAGGTGCTAAGAGGTTGAGGTGAGAAAAGAAAGCACAGGTACAGGGAAGTCATGCACAAAAGCATAAAAAAGGAAGATGGAGATAGATAGATAGATGGATGGATAATATTAAGAAGGACAGTTTGGTTTACCTGGAGAGAGTGTATGAAAGCTAGTATTCTAAGACTAGAAAGATAAGTTGGGGCCAAATTATAGAGGATTTTAAATGGCAAAGGGGATCTTATTTGATGATAGAGATAATAGAACTTTTGGAGTTTATTCACTTGGAGAGTTATGTGATCAGACTTGTACTTTAGAAAATCACTTCGGTGGTTGTGGAGGATGGATTGCAATGGGGAAAAATTTTAGCAATTACAATGATCCAGAAGAGAGGTGATGAGGGTTGGATGATTGAGGTAAATGAGTAGAGAGAAGGGAATAGATGCAAGAGATGTTAGAACCAATGGGTAGAAATTACAGGATTGCTGACTTAGGTAACTATAAGAAAATTAGAACTCTCGAAGCAAAATGAACTGTCCCTAAAAATAGTGATTTTTTTAGTCTATCACTGGAGTTGTTCAGCAATGTATGAGTCTTTGTGATCCAACTTAAGGTTTTCTTGACAAAGATTTGAGTGGTTTGCCATATTCTTCTCCAGCTAATTTTATAGATGTGGAAATGAAATAAATATAATTAAGTGACTTGCCCATGTCTGAGGCCACTTTTGAACTCAGGTCTTCCAAACTCCAGGTTTGGCACCACCTAGAACTTCGATTTATCCCAGATGACTATGGAGGCAAAAATCCGAAATAAAATTCTAGCTGGTAAACTACAATAATAAAGGATGGACCAGATATTTCAACATTTCTTCCAATGTTAAGATTTCATTTAGCACTAACATTGGAATGAGTTTATAATTCATCAAAAATTTAATGATAGTATTCTGTCTTTTACATATATTTGAAAGTAGTGAGCCATTTAGGAATGAAATTCAAAATCCTCAAATAGCTTATCTATTAATCTCTTTGGGAAGAGTAACTATGTCCTATTCATTTATGTATACTTCAGCTGGATCTAGTCAAGTGCCTTGCTTATAGTAAGTAATGAATAAACATTAATTGAATTTAATTCATTGAGTCACACCAGTCTTATCTGACAAAGAACCATGGACCCAGTGAGTTTGGGATCAATTCCTGTGTTTCTATACAATCATAATGGGAGAATAAGGCCAGGCACAGGCCTCATCGGAATTGTGGAGGAGATTAAATTTATCTTTGATGTGACCACACTTCTCTTTAGGATAGAGACAACAGGAAAGAGTATTGACCCTGGAGTCAAGACATGGATTCAAATCCTACCTTTCCTAACACCCATGTGATATCTATATATTTTCTTAGTTTCCTCATCTATAAAATGAGGTGATTAGTCTCACAGGTCTAAATCTATGATCCTCTCCCTTGGTCATTGGCTTTCTTCTTGAAACCTTGAGGATTTAATGCTCTTAAAATCTTTTCTCTGGAAAGGATCCCATAAACTCATTAGCACTAAGGTGTAAAGACTGATTACTTGTATTCCCTCTCCTGGGGCATTTAAAGTTCAATGAGGTGCTAAGACCTTAAATTAAAAGAATTAAATACTAACAGTAGGAAGGTTGGTATTTCTTCCAGCTTTACTTATAAGAGTCTGCTTGAATATTTTCAATAATAATATCATAATTATTGATTAACCTTATAACCTTCTAATTGTTAGAAATAAATAAGCAATAACACATATTTTTCTCTCTCTCCCTTCTCCCCTCCCCTAATAGACCTGAGGAAAGGGTAATTTTCTCAGCAAAATGATTAGATAAAAGAGAAAGCAGAAACAGTTTGGTTCTCCTCTTTTGGAGGGAGGGAAGAGAAAGTCCTTCAGGATTCCTTTCCTTTGGGAGAAGACCTCTTTCTAACTAAGCAGTAACTGAAAGGAGTAGCCTGGGACATGAAGACTTTGGTCTAAGATCCTGCAGTCAATGTGTAAAAGAGGTATCCAGTTCTTCCTGACCCCAAGACAAACTCTCTGTTTATCATCCTGCCTTTAAAAATGTACACCTCAAAATCCCTCTGGTCTAACTAAGTCTGACAGTTTAGAACTTAGAAGATTTTATCTCAAAAGTGTTGGGACTGGTGTAACAAGCTATAGGGAAATGGCCCAGGAGTAACTTTCCATAAATGACCTGACCAGAACGAAAGCTTCCAGGAAAGTAGTCTTGGAATGTGAAAACATATCCTTGGAATGTGTCTTTAATGTTTGCCTTATTCTGATGCAGGACATGGGTCACTGAAATCTGTGCACTACCCAGAACATAAGCTAGTCTCAGGTGCATTGTGATTTAAGTTAGAGAAATACTGCGCACCCTTGCTGCAAGGCAATGTTTTGCTATTTGCTACTTGACTCCCCCTAGATAGGAGGCTGTGATGTGGCTTAGCAGAGAGAACTTGGAATCAGAATGTGAGTTCAATACTTCAGACATTAGCTGTGTGACCCTGGATAAGTTACTTAATCCTGTTTGCTTCAGTTTCCTCATCTATAAAATGAGCGAGGAAAGAAAATTCTAAATGGACTCACAAAAGAGTCAGGCATGACTGAAATTAGTGAACAACTTTAACTATCTATCATTCTCCCTTACAATAATTGCTCAAGTCCCCTCTCCTTGTCCCCCATTCTCTTTCCCTTTCAGCTGAGGTCCTCAGCCTCCTACTTTGATGATACAATCAGAATCATCCACTAGGAGTTCTGTATTTTCTCATATTACACAAATCAAACCCTTTGCCTCATTGTCTCTGACTACCTCACCCACCCACCTAGTTCTCTCCTTTTTTATAACAGTCTCCAAGGAACAGTTGATCTTTCTCTTGCTAAGACCAACCCCTCTGGAGGAATGAATCTTGCAGTCCTTTGCATCTTTTCTGAGAACTTTTCCATGATCCCCTGCCTTTTATCTGAAATGTTATCTATTGACTTTTTTTTTTTAACTGACAACATCCAGAACCAGTTTTCCATCCCTGACCTGCCATCTTCACAAGCTTTTCCCTCAAATTTCTTCTCCCTTATAATTTTATAATATATCTTAAAAGTTATTTATTCTGGCTTGACCTGCTTCTCAACTCTGAATCCCTTGCAATTTGGCTTCCTGCTTTGTCAATGGAATACAACTTTTTTCTCCACACATTACAATCTCTTAGTAGTTAAGTGCAATGACTTTCATTCTTCATGTATTTGACAACTTTCATGCAATTTGCACTGTTTTCTACCCCTCCTCCTGGATATGCTCTTCACTCTTTTTTAGGATGCTCTTTGCTTCTCAATCTTTTAACTGTTCAAATAATTCTTCTCAGTCTTGGTTAACTTTCCCGATAGATCATCTTCTTTTTCTTGGTCCATAATTGTGAATATCTTCTAAGGCTCTGTCCTGAGCTCTTTTCTTTTCTTTGCTATACTACTTCCCATCAGTGTTCATTAATTCAGTGGTCATCTCTAGTCATATGCTGGACAAATTTTTATAATTAGCCTTAACCTTCTTCCTAAACCTTGGTTACACATCACATAGTCTGCTATATATCTCGATTTAGATATCTAATATTTCCAACTCAACAGGTTCAAAATGGAACTTAATCTATTCCTTCCTATACCCATCTGTCCGCCAAACTTAACTATTTCTGTTGAGGGGGACTACCATATTCTCTAGTCAGACAAGTTTAGAAATATCCTTGATTCTTCACTCTTTTCCTCAATACAAATGGCTTGTCAGTTCTATCTCCATAACATCTCTCAGATCTTTCTCCTTTCATTAGCCACAACTTTAATTTAGATAAAACTTCTTACTTGGACCAGATCAACAATCAGGATTATGATGAGATCCAGTCTTGTCCTGAGGATAAAAAGGAGAATGAAAAGAAGTAGAGGACAGGATAATCTTCTTGACTGTGTTACACCAATGGTTTGCTTCTGTCCTTTCTAATAACAGCTTCATCAGTCTCCTTGTTGTTCTCTCTGCCAGTCTCTTTTCTACAAAGCATTCTTCCCCCTATCACCAAACTATTTGGCTTTTAAACTAATGTTTTTACTTGCTCCCCAGCTAAAATAGATCTTCATTTGCCCTTTTGCCCCTTGGATAAAACACAAATTCCCCAAGATGACATTACAAATCTCTCTAGAATATGGTTTTAATAATAATTTTTTATTGTTTCTCTTCACATAACGCCAGCTAAAGAGATCTTCTGTTACAAAGCTCAATCTTCTGCTCCTCATACCCATATCTTAGTCAGGTTGTCTACCATACCTGAAGGCACTCCTTCATCTGTGTCAAGACTTAATTTTTATTTAAAGCTCAGCTCAGGGGCTGCCTACTGTGTGAAAACTTCTTGGATTCCCCTCTGTTATTAATGTTTCTCCCTCTCAAATTACGTTGTACCTACTTATCTATGCACATGCATTATTTCAGACCCCCAACATATCCCTCCTGGAATGAAAACTTCTTGAAGGCAGGGATACTCTCACTTTTGCATTTATATCCCCCACTCCAGTTTCATGCCTGTTCAAAGTAGGGGATTAATAGTTTTTTATTTCATTGGTTGAATATTTGTTAAATTTAAAAAAAACTCGTCAGAAGTTAAATATTTAATGGAGAATCTCTTTCCTAGTTTTTCTGCTTTTCTTCCTTTCAAATATATATTTCTTTTAAAAAAGTATTTTTAATTTATGAAATAAACATGTCCATAACATAATAGAATTTTAAAAAGTGACTGCACATGAAACTGCAAATCTATTATGTACAACTTGCTTCTATTAAATACAATAAAGTTAAATTTCTTTTTTCTGTTCCCCTCTTCTCCCAGATGAATTGGAATACTCTCATTTTTGGTGGAACTATGAACTGATCCAATGATTCTGGAGAGCAATCTGGAATTATGCCTAAAAAGTTATTGAAATTCCAAGTATATATTCCTTTACCACCTGTGTGTATGTATGAATTAGCTCTCTTGTTCAGAAAATAATTTCTCTCCCTACATTTTCTCACATTTTTTCCCTTAAAGATAGCTGGCATTTTTTGCAAAGTCTTTTAAATCTATCATCTCATTTGGTCCTCACAAAAACTGTAGGAGAAGGATACTATTATTATTCTCCCTTGTTAAAAGAGGAAACTAAGAAAATTAGGTTAAATGACGTTGAGAATCACAGATCTAGTATTTGAGGTATGAGTCAAATTCAGGTCTTTCTCAGTTCAAGTCCAGTGAGTATCTAGCTATTTATTGTATCACCAAGTCCCTTCTGACAATTTCTATTACATATTTTCATCCTCTTGTACTAGATTTTAAATCTACCAGGTTATGTATATGATTTCTTGTCAAACAAGAACAATATGGCTAAAGAGAAATGATAAATAAATATTTGTGTGTGTGATTACAATCCAATTACATCTGATTTGCTAAAACTCTGTACTTATGTTTAAAATTTGCATTCAAGGTTGTAGATTTACTTATAGAAGATATTTTCTAGTAACATATATTTGAATCATAATGTTCCAAATTTCTATTTTTATTCCTGCTTAATGCTTTATAAATAGTTCTTGTGTTAAAGAATTCCTTTGGGGGATTCAGGCTACTAGTAACAGTCAATTGCAAAAGATTTCAAGGGTGCTGTGTGAACTAGTAGGGGAGGGGAATTGGTAGAGTGAATCTCTTTCCCCTAGCAGTGCTGAGATCATTGAAATTGTATTTTGGGGCTAGCCTTGAACAGGTGGACTGTTTACATAAAGTTGAAATGGAAGCAGGGATGTGTGGTTCAACTTTCATGTCTCCTTTTTTATAACAGTCTCCAAGGAACAGTTGATCTTTCTCTTGCTAAGACCAACCCCTCTGGAGGAATGAATCTTGCAGTCCTTTGCATCTTTTCTGAGAACTTTTCCATGATCCCCTGCCTTTTATCTGAAATTTGCAAAATAAACTATTTTCATAGGGCAGTTCATGGTTTGTGATTACCTTTCTTTTTAAAAACTAATTTCCATATGTGAAAGTAATGGATAGATTGAATCTAAGTCTCTTTTGTCAAGATTTTGAAAATGTCCATTAGACCATTCCCTCAGGGAACAATGAGTCCTTAAGTAAGTCAGTGAGGTCACCACCTTCTTTTGAGGAGGAATAAACATAAGAAAAAAGAAGAGTCTTCTCAGAAGCTCATACTGTGCTGGGTTCATCATACAGTTAAGAGACAGATGCACAAGTGTGCTGTCTTGAATCATAGCAAGCAAATGCAGATGGAAGACAGAAGAGAGGGAGGAAAGGCCAAGCAATTAAAGACCTAGAAATAATTTTAATTCTCTTTTCTCTTGCTCTTCTTTCAAGCTGATGTCGACACTTCCTATCTCATGCTGTGGTCATGGATAAGTAAACTCTTCTTAGCACCCCTACTAAGATTCATCTACATTTGATATCAGTTCACACCCATAAATTTGACAAAAGTAGTTCAAATGAGAAAATTCAATGTTGATGGGACTATAGGAAAATAAGGGTAGAAAGTGATTTGATCTTTTGGAAAAGAAGCATGATAATATACATATACAATATTTTTACTTTCTCTCCATTCACTCACTTCTTAATCTCTTACATTTTGGCTTCTGATTGCTCTCACCAAAGTTACCAATGATGACATTGTCACCATTTTGAAGCAGACTCTTATAACCTCACACATGGACTATTACAATATCCTTACAATTGGCCTGCTTCAAATCTCTCCCTACTTCAATCCATATTCTATTCAGCTGGAGAAGTGATTTTACTAAAACACAAGTCTGATTATGTAATTCTCCTACTAATAAATTCCATTGGCTTCATATTGCCTCCAGTACTAAATATAAAATCTTTTGCTTGGCGTTCAAAGCCCTTCAGCTCCTTTTCTGTCTTTCAGGTTTACTTATACTTTATTCCCCAACACATACTCTTCAACTCATGACACCGATCTTGCTATTCTCTAAAAAAAGACACTCTTCCTCTTGGTTCCAAGTATTTTCTCTGGCTGTCCTCCATATTTGGAATGTTCTCTCTCCTCATTTCTGCCTCTTAACTTCCTTGGCTTTAAAATCCCAACTAAAATCACACTTTATAAAGGAAGGCTTTTCTACTCCTTCAATTCTAGTGTTCATAATTCCAGATTGTAAGCTATTTGAGAGTAAAAATTTTCTTTTGCTTCTTTTTGTATCCCAGTGCCTAACAAAGTGCCTAGCCTTTTATTAATAAATGTTTATTAATTGATTGATTATGCAAAATGAGCTTCAAAACTGGCCAAAGCCTTTGATCCAGGCACTATATTCCCAAGATGCAATTAAAAGAAAAAAAAAACAAAAAACAAGTTGCCTATACAAAAATTCTCAGTGCTGTTTTATTTGTATTGATAAGTACTTGAGGATAAATTATATGCTTATCAGTTGGAAAACTGCTGAACAGGTTGGTACATATCAATGCATTAGGATATTCTTATGCCTTAAAAGCGATAAATATGAAGGATAAAGCTAAATATACAAAGAAGTAAAATAATATAAAGGTAACTAGAACAACTTACATTTTTACTATTATTGTTTGATAGTAATAATAAAAATGTATCTCTTGTAATAATAATTATACCACCTAAAATTTTACAGAGGGAATTACGATTTATGAAGTACTTTATAGGCAGCTAGGTTGTTCAGTGGATAGAGTGCCAAGTCTGGAATAAGGAAGATTTATCTTCTTTGAGTTCAAATCTGGCCTCAGATACTTCCTAGGTGTGTGATCCTGGACAAGTCACTTAAGTCTGTTTGCCTAAGTTCTTCATCTGTAAAATGAGCTGGAGAAGGAAATGGCAAACTACTCTAGTATCTTTGCCAAGAAAACCCCAAATGAGGTCACAAAGAGTCAGATGTGATTGAAACAATTGAACAACAAAAAACAATTTGATCAAGTGTTTATAGACAGAAAACAGATGAGAAGGGTACATTAAAAAGTGTTCCTGTCCTAACAATATTTTATTTTAACATAAATAATTCTAATCTCATGGCTTTATTGATTTTTTTTTCTCTTACCTTGTTTGTATTTCAGATCATAGTTACAAAGTTGGAAGAAATTTTAGAGGTCATCTACTTCAATACTTTCCTTTCCAGATGAGTAACTTGAAGCCTAGAAACTAGGTGACTAATCAGGGTCTGTATGACATAAGGGAATGGAATCATAATCCCACTGAGCGGGGGTTCAAACCCAGATCCTCTGATTCTTGGTTGGTCTTTTTTCCAATAAAAACATTATGAGAAATTCATATATCTATGAATTTATTCATTGAAAGAGAATAAGAAATAATCCTCTTAGTGATAAGCAAAGAATATTATCCATGGAACAAAATACCATTTGAAGCATGCACTATTGAGAAATAGAAAACTCCATTTCCCATAATTTTTGTGCCTAAAAAGGACTGATATTGGAAGACATTCCATGAAAGATCTCCATTTCAATTGTAATGGTGTACTTAGGCACAAGACAACTATTTCATAAGACTGGTGTGAGATCCTTCTGTGAAGTAGAAAATTTAACAAATGGAGAGGTTAGTGCATGGCTCATGTAAGAGGTGAGATGAGATCAGGTATACTCAGATTCCTGAAAGTAGGAGGCTTCAAAGTATTAAGAACCCCACAGAGCAAGTCAAATTGAGTTCATGCAGCACCAGGGACTTAGAGGATTCTCATGTAAGCTATCAGGACAAAAATATCCTAAGATTTATACAGAAATGTTCTATACAACACTAGATGAACTGTATTGAAACTTAAACACTTTTTTATTGACATTTGAATCTTCAGGAGAATGTGTTCATTTGGGGAAGTGAATCTAGAGGGTTATTTTTGTTTTTTTTTGTTTTTGTTTTTGGTTTTTTTTAAACTTGTTCAGATGAAATATCTTACTAATTCTATTCTATTATTTGCTTGCCTTTCTATTAGCAGAGCAACAACTAAGTAGTTAGACTGGAACTGACTTTTTGAATTTCACAGGAGGATAGCAGGCTTAAGCTATATGACACACACTTCCTCTCTCCTTTTTCCTGCCAATATGAACCCAAATTCACAAGGAGCCCTAACATGGATGACATGAAATCCTATGAATGCCCTTCACTGTTTATATCTATTAAAGTATAAAGTTTCTTAAATACATTCTACAGTTTCCATCCATATTACTGAGAAATGGTTCAATAAGTGGGATTTAAAAGCTCAACAGGGATAACCAAAGTGAAAATGAATATACTTAGGTCCTCTAGAGGCTTCTTCCTAACTTACTTGTTTTTAGCAATTTCTGGGAAATAAAAAAAATTGAGGCTGGGAAGTAGGTAATAAGATAGACATTGGCAATTTTGGCAACAACATAGGATTTGATTTTTGTAACCAAAAGTTGCTTAGAGCTCCTCTAGTCCAATCTTCTTTTACATAAGAGGAATTTGAAGTAGACATGTGAAGTTATTACTAAAAGACAATGTATCAATCATGATGAACATAAAGAAATACAATGCCTCTCCTTGTCTTCTTATGTTAAGGGGGAAGGAAACATAGGTTTTCATTTTTTTAAATTCACCTTACTTCTCATGATGATGATCGATTCCTAACCTTAAATTTCCCTGTAAATTACTTTGACATTTGCTAGGATTGTAGATTTAGAGGAAAAGAGACTGTTGGTTTCCGTGAATTCAAGCCCTTTTAATTGCAGATGAGAAAACTGAGGTCCCAGAAAGATAGATTGGCTTGCTCAGGGTCACAAAGGTAGTAAAGTATTAGAATTGGAATTTGAATCTAGATTTGGTATTCTTTCTTCTACACCAAGTTGCCATCTAGTTTCAAAACTTCATAGTTCTGTGCATATGGGGAAGATGCTTAAACACAAAACTATTTTCTCATCTGTAAAATAGGTATAATAATACTTGCATTAACTGTCTTACAATGTTGTTGCAGTTATAAATGTAATTAATCAATACCAATGAAATTAAGAACAATAACAATTATTAATATGACCTATATCAAAGTGGGTGTTATTGGAAGGAAGAGATGGGAGCAATAATGTAATGTAAATATTGTTACTGTAATGTAAATATTGTTACTGTATTTTTAGCTTGCTGCTAACCTGTGTGAAAAGCAAATACCAGAAGGGCAGCGAGGTAGTACAACAGATAGACTGCTGGACCTAGAATCAGGAAGATCTGAATTCAAATTCTGCTTCAGATACTGTGTGACTGTGGGCAAGTAATTCAACTTTTGTCTCCCTCAGTTTCCTCATGTACGCAATAGTGATGATAAAAATAATAATATTCATCTGCTAGGGTTGCTGGAAGGACAAACTAAAATGTTTGAAAAATACTTTTACAGGTATATGCTAGCTATTATTATAATCACTATTCTTTTTCCCCTTGACAAGTACAACCAAGTTTAGTAAATCAAATTCATGATTTCTGAATTACTGTTGATTTCAGGTTAAACATAAATTCTGCCAGCTAATAACAAATTTCTCTCAGTTCCATCTCTAATTGAAAAGTCAAGATATGGAATAGGGGAGGGTGGGAATAGGGGAGGGTGATTAGAGATCATTTTTGGTTTTGTTGTTCAGTCATGTCTGATTCTTCATGATCCCATTAGAGGTTTTCTTGGCAAAGATACTAGTTTGCCATTTCCTTCTCCAGTTCATTTTACAAATGAGGAAATCAAGGCAAACAGGGTAAAGTGATTTTTTTTCAGGGTCACACAGCTTGGAAGTTTCTAAGGCCAGATTTGAACTCAGGAAGAAGAGAATTCCTGATTTTAGGCCCAACACTATGCATTATGCCACCTATCTGCCCTAACTGGAGATCTTCAAGGGATCTTAATCTCTCTTAAGGTTTTAAATTATCTCATGAGGTACACAAACCATTTTAGCAGGATCAAAGATATATGAATTAGGAAGTTGGTTTTGGTTTTTGTGTGTTTATAATTTTCCCATAAATTATGTTAGTAATGCTCATTTTAAGCCACCAATACCTCCCAATGACCATGTATTTCCTTGGAATTCCTCTGGGTATGATACATACAGCATCCAACTTAATTTATCTTCTTTTTTTTAGAAAACTTTTTCACTGTCCCATTGCCTCACTTTGGGGTTATTTATGTGACCCATATTCCACATGGGAAAACCCAGCTGTTAAAGTTCTAACATCAAGAGAAACATCGATATATGGTTTTATTTGTATTTTCCTTTTGTGGAGAACTAAATTTAATTTCCCTTTACTGAAGAACTTCTTTGTGCTATGTTTATATAATTTAACATCTGGTCCATAATGCTTTTTTTTTCCCCTTGTGTTAAATATTGATGCTAATACACTGGAACCTTACTCAAATCTTGTTCTCAGGGAAGAAAACAGGTTATTGCACATACAGTTGCTCTCGGTGAAAATGTATGTACATGTACCATGTCCTTTTGGTAATCAAATCCTCTCAGATCAGGGGTTCTTGACCTGAGTCTACGAACTTTGGTTTTTGTTGTTCCTAATATTCTGAAGGATATTTTTTAAAATAATTTGTTTCTTTTGCAATTACATGAATTTTTAATGCATTTAAAAACACTGGTCTGGCAAAGTTCAAAGCTTCACCAAACTATCAAAGGGTCCAATGATCAAAAAAATGTGAAACCCCTACAGTAGATGAGTTCTCAAATTGATCTAGATTATAGAAAGTTCTTAGGAGCTGTAGAGGCATCTCTATCCCATAAAACTAGATAGAGATGAGCATTTTCTATAGTTCATTATCTAGAGTGGAAGAGAGGTAGGTGAAGTTCAAAGAAAGAGACTGGCATTACTCTGATATAATTTGCTAGTTAGTATGTGATTAGCTACTTTTTGTGAGTGGGTCTTAGCAATATTGGTAAGTGTTTTGGTTAGTTTGCAAATGTTCTTTAAAGCAACTCGCAAGGGGCTTGGCAAAACATGGCCTAAAATAGTTCAGAATATGCTAATATTTTATTGATGATATGGTTTAAGGATTCAGGGGTTAAGGCTCATCGCAGCATAATGTGGTATCTAAACAGAGAAGCACTAATTTTTGTATTGAATGTATTACACGGTAAGAACAATAATGAACTATGAATAAAGAAATTTAGCTCTTTCAGTCATAACTGGGCACATCATTTCATTTCTATCTCACTTTCCTCTCCTGTAAAATGAAGAATTTGGATGATTGGATGAGATGCTCTCTTTTTCTCTTTGAGTCTTAATAGTTTCCAGCTTTATCTTTTTTTTTTTTAAATTTTTATTTTATTTTATAATTATAACATTTTTTTTGACAGTACATATGCATGGGTAATTTTTTACAACATTATCCCTTGCACTTACTTCTATTCAGATTTTTTCCCTTCCTCCCCCAACCCCCTCCCCCAGATGGCAAGCAGTCTTATATATGTTAAATATATTACAGTATATTCTAGATACAATATATTTGTGTAGAACCGAATTTCTTGTTGCACAGGAAGAATTGGATTCAGAAGGTAAAAATAACAGTTTACATTCATTTCCCAGTGTTCCTTTTCTGGATGTAGCTGGTTCTGTCCATCACTAATCAATTGGAATTGGATTAGCTCTTCTCTATGTTGAAGAAATCCACTTCCATCAGCATACATCCTCGTACAGTATCATTGTTGAAGTGTATAATGATCTTCTGGTTCTGCTCGTTTCACTCAGCATCAGTTGATGTAAGTCTCTCCAAGCCTCTCTGTATTTCTCCTGTTGGTCATTTCTTACAGAACAATAATATTCCATAACATTCATATACCATAGTTTACCCAACCATTCTCCAATTGATGGACATCCATTCATCTTCCAGCTTCTAGCCACTATGAAAAGGGCTGCCACAAACATTTTGACACATACAGGTCCCTTTCCCTTCTTTAGTATTTCCTTGGGATATAAGCCCAATAGTAGTACGGCTGGGTCAAAGGGTATGCATATTTTGATAACTTTTTGGGCATAATTCCAGATTGCTCTCCAGAATGGTTGGATTCTTTTACAACTCCACCAACAATGCATCAGTGTCCCAGTTTTCCCACAGCCCTTCCAACATTCATCGTTATTTGTTCCTGCCATCTTAGCCAATCTGACAGGTGTATAATGATACCTCAGAGTTGTCTTAATTTGCATTTCTCTGATCAATAGTGATTTGGAACACTCTTTCATATGAGTGGAAATAGTTTTAATTTCATCATCTGAAAATTGTCTGTTCATATCCTTTGACCATTTATCAATTGGAGAATGGCTTGATTTCTTATAAATTAAAGTCAATTCTCTGTATATTTTGGAGATGAGGCCTTTATCAGAACCTTTAACTGTAAAAATGTTTTCCCAATTTGTTACTTCCCTTCTAATCTTGTTTGCATTAGTTTTGTTTGTGCAGAAACTTTTTAATTTGGTGTAATCAAAATGTTCTATTTTGTGATCAATAATGGTCTCTAGTTCTCCCTTGGACACAAACTCCTTCCTCCTCCACAAGTCTGAGAGGTAAACCATCCCATGTTCCTCCAATTTATTTATGATTTCGTTCTTTATGCCTAAACCTTGGACCCATTTTGATCTAATCTTAGTATGTGGTGTTAAATGTGGGTCCATGCCTAGTTTCTGCCATACTAATTTCCAGTTTTCCCAGCAGTTTTTGTCAAATAATGAATTCTTATCCCAAAATTTGGGATCTTTGGTTTTGTCAAAGATTAGATTGCTATTTTTATTCACTATCTTGCCCTGTGAACCTAATCTATTTCACTGACCAACTAGTCTATTTCTTAGCCAATACCAAATGGTTTTGGTGACTGTTGCTTTATAATATAGCTTTAAATCAGGTACATAGACCACCTTCCTCTGACTTTTTTTTCATTAGTTCCCTTGCAATTCTCGACCTTTTATTCTTCCATATGAATTTTGTTGTTATTTTTTCTAGGTCATTGAAATAGTTTCTTGGGAGTCTGATTGGTATAGCACTAAATAAATAGATTAGTTTGGGGAGTATTGTCATCTTTGTTATATTCGCTCAGCCTATCCACAGCTTTATCTTTTGATTTTATATTCTATGTACTTGAGAAAATGCAGAAATCATCATGTGTGTCTATTAAAAAACTTCCATCCAAATATATTTTTAATTCTTTAGGGAAAAAAAAAAGATGCATGTTTAAGAAGCAGGTGGTAACTTTGAAAGACATCACAGAGATTAGCAAAGAAACCCATTCTATTAAGAGGTAAAAGATTAACAAGTAATTTCAGCTTCAGGAAAGGAGCAGAGCCAGAACTGCTCAATGAGACAGTATCACAGGTGAGTCATACAGCAGAAAACAGTACTACTGTTTTCTTTGTTATTCATAGAAGAGAAAAAAGAACGTATAAACTGAAAGCACTGGACAAATGAGGCCAACTAGTCCTTCCTAAGAGTATATGAAATCAATTTCTTCCTGCAAAAAGAAGTTATTGACATTAATATAAAGATGGAAAATAAACCAGCAATCTCTTATAGTGAAATGGGGCAAACACCTTCTGTTCAAGGAAAATGTTTAGAGAGCATCATCAAGGTTATGAAAAGCCAAGGATTGATTATAATTTTAGAGGAGATTACTGAACTTTTAAGAACTGTGAAGGTTATATGTCCTTCTTTTTCTCTGGAAGAAGAATTGGATCCAGATGAATGGGAATTAGTAGGAAAGCAATTAGGTGAACACTACAATTCCAGGCCAAACTCAATTTCCAAAGATACAATTCATATATACAATGTAATCCAATTGGCTTTAAACAATGTTATTCTAAAGGAAGAGATGAAGGAGCAAAATGGGGAAGTGTCAACTAAACTAGGTGAAAAGGATGAATCAGATAACAATGAAGTTAAGTACAATTCTGAGCAACAGGAGCACCTCCCATCTCCTCCCTCAATTAACCCTTCAGGGGTGGAGCAAGAAGGAGGAGAGGAAGAGGCAGAAACACAAACAGAATTGTCTGTGAAGCAGTCTAAGCCTATGACAAGATTAGAAAAAGCATTGGTTAAAGCTAAGAAAGAAGGACAGGACTGTCCTATGTTCTAAATCAAAAGAAAGGGGGAGATGTTAGGATTACTAAGTGAGAACTGAGGTTGTCTGGACAGTGACAAGGTGAGAATTCAGGTTTTCTGGACAATTACAAGGTGAGAACTCAGGTTGACTTGATAGAGGGGGCAAGCTCATTGGCTGGGGTGGTTCTTCCCAGAAGCCCTTGCATTATCCCACGCCCATTCTCTGGGAGAATAAAAGAGAGAGCACTGTGCCTGAAGAGCAGATCGGCCTGGAGAAGGATAAGAGCTGGAGGAGATTCAGAGCCAGGATTCAAGAAGAGAGACTCTGAATTGCATCAGGCTTGACGGAGCTCTCTGCAGGAAGGGAAGTCACTTCTTTGGACAAGAGTTAACAGCAACTGCCTGGAGACAACGGTTCAATTACAGGAAGAAGAATCTGTCGGAGAGATTTGAGTAGAAGACACAGCAGATCTCTTCCCAGAGAGCGATCCAGCAGCATCTGGAGACGATAGCTCGCTACAAATATTTAAATAATAATAAATAAAACTTTAAAATTTAAAAAGCACTTTATAGGGTAATTAATATTGCCAGTAGCCATGTGGAACTTCAAAATAACCAAGAGAGAAAAGTCTGTTTGGAGAACAAAACTATCTTTTGACCTTGTCTTTGCGACAAATTTTATTTTTTCTTCATTAATAAAGGTTAACAATTAGAGGCTAATTTATAACTTACACTGCTTATTTTAATAAAGAATTTTCTTTCTCTAGACAAAGTATAATTAAGTGTATTATATACTATGTGTTCTCTTGATTCTGGAGAAAGCCCAGGATTCTCATGCCCTTCATCTGGGAGCAGCAATCCAAATTATAGCCATAGTAATTAGGAGGATTCCTCTTGCAAGGTGCATTAGATACAGCCAATATCACAAGGAAATATTCAGAAAATATCCTGATCAGAAAAAGACACAATTAGTAGTGGTAGAGTGTACCAATCTTTACCCCTGCAGTTTAGGTAACAAGCAAAATGAAGTTTCTATCTTTGGTGTAGATATTCCCATTTTTACCAAATGAAAGTGTTATTCTTCATTTTCTTTTAAATGGGGAGACGTGGCCATTGCTTGCGGTTATTATAAAAAAAAAAAGTTTATGCCATGAGAAAATAAATATCAGGCTAAATGATACTGAGACTCTCATTTCTTTTAGAAGTGTCTTATACTATGCATTTTCAGAGAAACCATGTCCTGTTTTCCATTCAGATCTTGCCATCTTCCATATTCCAATAGTTCCACATTTGATGCAACTGAGAGAAGGGACTCTGGCTTAAGTGTGGAATTTTCTGAGATGGTCTTTGAGGTCATCTCCACATCTAGAATTGCATAATTCAGGGACATACAAGTAGATTCCAAGTATAATCTTCAAGGGTTCTGAATATGGCACCATAACCTCAAAGGGCAGAAGAAAAGCAAACACCTCTGAGGTTTTCTATTGAAATGCATTTCTGATATTAGAGACAAACATTAGCTTATTCTGTGAAATTATTCCATTGAAGGGGCAGCTAGGTGGCGCAGTGGATAGAGCACCAGCCTTGAATTCAGGAGGACCTGAGTTCAAATCTGGTCTCAGACACTTAACACTTCCTAGCTGTGTGACCCTGGGCAAGTCACTTAACCCCAGCCTAAAAAAAAAAAAAAAAAAAAAGAAAGAAATTATTCCATTGGTTTTACCCTACGAATATATTTCTTTTGTGATTCAGTACAAAAGAGTGTGGATATAAAGCTATTCATAATATTATATACACTGTTCTATTTGTATGTATTATGGAGGTTGTGATGATTCTAGGACCAAATTATGCCTCCTTATGGCACTACATATATCTAAAAGACAGCCCACTGGCATTTATAGAAATAATTTTCCTAATTTATTGGTCATCTTTTTTGACTACATTTTTATTAATTATTGGCTAATTTAATTAGGCTATCTTTGGAGTTATTTTAAGAAGAAATATCTAATAAACTTTACTAGTATGACATGCATGTTTTGTGAAATGCAAACACACAAATAGAAACATCTTTGATTTACTAAGAATTTGTAATTAAGAATTCTAAACTGAATGATCAATTTTGGCAATAGAAGTATAAATAAAACTCCCCCCCAAATGTGACATTAATCTTTTGTAGAATTTAATCTTTAATCATAATGTTCTACATGATATATAATACATATAAGCATATATGTATATTTATACAATATGTAAGTATCTTAAAGTTTTTAAAATCTCATCTAGATAAGGGGGGAAAAATCTGCCTACCCTCTTCCTACCTGATTTAGAATTAAAGGACATTTGGTGGAAATCAAATGTTGACTGAGAACTTAGAAATTTTTATTTTTACTATGTAAATATGAGGTTTAAATATCCCTCTCCTTCCCAAAAGTGTGTTTATTGTAGACATACAGAAACTTAAAAGAATGGAATTGCCAGGTCCATAAGAATAACTTGGTTTATGAGGCTGAAACTACATAGTGTCATGTGAAAGTCATTTGAGCTTCATGGTTCATTCCTCATTTCTTTGAGAAAGCTAAAAGCACTGAATGCAAAATGCTTAATGGTGTGAGAGAATCAAAGGGGCTTGATGTTCTCCATAATGCTGACCAGGTTAAGTTCATTTCACTCAGAAAACTTTTTTAAGATGGATCCACTCTTCTACCTTTTTGCTTCCCAAAGAAGAGAGGTTTTTATTGTGGATCAGTGTCCTGTGTATTGTGAGTTCATGTAGAGTTTGTAGCTCTCCCCCTTAGTCACAGGCTGGTTTTAAAAGACTTGTTTCTATACTTGGTTTCTGAGACTTGATGTCCATGTCTAGTTTGTGAATGTCATAAATTAATATATCAATCGAATACTGAGTGAAAATAACTGTGCTCCCTCTCCTTGATAATAACCTGAAATGGAATGTAAAAACAGTCTAATGTCTGATTATTAGATTTTCATTTGTCCTCAGTGCTGACTAATGACATCAACAATCTTTCTAAGTATTTGTATGACCTTTAACTTGGCTTCAAGGATAGCACTTGGAGTCATTCATGGTTCTCAGCTCATTTTTTCCTTCTATGTTCCATTTATCATTAAATCTTTTCATTTATAACAGTACAAAAACCTAACTTTGACCTTGTTCCTGTTAAAATATATTTTCCTAATTTAATCATGGTGTTTTGAGTCTTTTTAAATTTCCTTTCCTATTTTCTTTCTTTTTTTTAATAGTGGTTCTATATTGTTTTTATAATTTATAATTCATTGGTTGCTACTGAGGGGCAAAACCTGAAATTTTTTCTTTTTTCTTTCTTTCTTTTTTTATTTAGAATTTTTTTCCACAGTATATATGGATGAGTAATTTTTTAAAATAATATTATCCCTTGTATTCATTTTTCCAAATTATACCCCCCCTCCCTCCACTCCCTCCCCCCATGACAGGCAATCCCATACATTTTACATGTTACAATATAACCCAGATACAATATATGTGTGTAAATACCATTTTCTTGTTGCACATTAAGTATTAGATTCCGAAGGTATAAGTAACCTAGGTAGATAGACAGTAGTGCTAACAATTTACATTCACTTCCCAGTGTTCCTTCTCTGGGTGTAGTTGTTTCTGTCCATCATTGATCACCTGGAAGTGATTTGGATCTTCTTTATGTTGAAGATATCCATTTCCATCAGAATACCTCTTCATACAGCATTGAAGTGTACAGAGATCTTCTGGTTCTATTTATTTCCCTCAGCATCAGTTGATGTAAGTCTCCCCAAGCCTCTCTGTATTCCTCCTGCTGGTCATTTCTTACAGAGCAATAATAATCCATAACCTTCATATACATACCATAATTTACTCAACCATTCTCCAATTGATGGACATCCATTCATCTTCCAGTTTCTAGCTACTACAAAAAGAGCTGCCACAAACATTTTGGCACATACAGGTCCCTTTCCACTCTTTAGTATTTCTTTGGGATATAAGCCCAATAACAGCAATGCTGGGTCAAAGGGTATGCACAGTTTGATAACTTTTTGGGCATAGTTCCAAATTGCTCTCCAGAATGGCTGGATTCTTTCACAGCTCCACCAACAATGTACTAGTGTCCCAGTTTTCCCTCCAACATTCATCATTATTTGTTCCTGTCATCTTAGCCAATCTGACAGGTGTGTAGTGGTATCTCAGAGTTGTCTTAATTTGCATTTCTCTGATCAGTAGTGATTTGGAACACTCTTTCACATGAGTGGAAATAGTTTCAATTTCATCATCTGAGAATTGTCTGTTCATATCCCTTGACCATTTATCAATTGGAGAATGGTTTGGTTTCCTATAAATCAGGGTCAGTTCTCTATATATTTTGGAAATGAGACCTTTGTCAGAACCTTTGCTTTTAAAAATATTTTCCCAATTTGTTACTTCCTTTCTAATCTTGTTTGCATTAGTATTGTTTGTACAGAAACTTTTTAGTTTGATGTAATCAAAATCTTCTATTTTGTGATCAATAATGATCTCTAGTTCTCCTCTGGTCATAAATTCCTTCCTCCTCCACAGGTCTGAGAGGTAGACTGTCCTCTGTTCCTCTAATCTATTTATGATCTCATTCTTTATGCCTAAATCATGGACCCATTTTGATCTTATCTTGGTATTTGGTGTTAAGTGTGGGTCCATATCTAATTTCTGCCATACTAATTTCCAGTTTTCCCAACAGTATTTTCCAAATAATGAATTTTTATCCTTAATGTTGGTATCTTTGGGTTTGTCAAAGATTAGATTGCTATAGATGTACCCTTTTTGTCCTTTGTATCTAATCTGTTCCACTGATCTACCGGTCTATTTCTTAGCCAATACCAAATGGTTTTGGTGACTGCTGCTATATAATATAGCTTTAGATCAGGTACACTTAGACCACCTTCCTCTGACTTTTTTTTCATTAGTTCCCTTGAAATTCTCGACCTTTTATTCTTCCATATGAATTTTGTTATTTTTTCTAGGTCATTAAAATAGTTTCTTGGGAGTCTGATTGGTATAGCACTAAATAAATAGATCAGTTTGGGGAGTATTGTCATCTTTTATTATATTCGCTCGGCCTATCCAAGAGCACTGAATGTCTTTCCAATTATTTAAATCTGACTTTATTTTTGTGGCAAGTGTTTTGTAATTTTTCTCATATAATTCCTGACTATTCTTTGGTAGATGGATTCCCAAATACTTTATACTCTCAACATTTGTTTGGAATGGAATTTCTCTTTGTATCTCTTGCTATTGCATTTTGTTGGTGATATATAACAATGCTGAGGATTTATGTGGATTTATTTTGTATCCTGCCACTTTGCTGAAATTTTGAATTATTTCTAGTAGCTTTTTAGCAGAGTCTTTGGGGTTCTCTAAGTATACCATCATGTCATCTGCAAAGAGTGATAGTTTGATTTCCTCATTTCCTACTGTAATTCCTTGAATCTCTTTCTCGGCTCTTATTGCAGAGGCTAGCACAAAACCTGAAATTTTTTGATACAGCTTGTGGTCCTTGCTATTCAGTGCCCAGAGAAGGATTGTAACCAGGTATCATGGAGTTTGTGGTGGCAGATATTTTAGTTCAGGTACCCCTCCATGAAGTCAGTTATAGGGGTAGGAATTGGAGAAAGAAGATTGGTTAAAGCAAGAATTGTGCTTTCTCCTCTAAATTGATTTTTAAGAAAATTTGTTTACAAGTAAATATGTTATTAGTTGATATTATCAAAGTAAACTGCTTGAATTGGAAACAGATCTTGTCCCTTCAGTTATAATAAATCAGCTCACCTTGGGCAGTTACCTATTGAGTTGGAAATGTGTGTTCCCTGTTAGTAGTATTATTTCTGCTCTAAAAGTTTGCACTTCTTTTAAAGGGTACTAAGTTGCCTTTTGCTCTACATTGTAATTCTTCCTCCTATCATAAAGGAAGTTAAGCTCTCCTTTCCCATTCATATTTAGATATTTCCTAGGGTCAGAAATGCACATTATTAAATTTGGTGGTAGTATGATTTGCTTACCTGAGCAGCCTTTACTGAGAACTGGAAAAGACTGAAGCTCTTTATTATATCTAACAACCACTAAAATATCAGCACATGGTACACCTATTTCTCAAAAGGCCCATATCACTTATTTGGAGCATTGTTTTGGTTCTTATTGTCTTAACTCATCCAGGTTATTCAGAATAGAAAATTAGAATTACTTGACAGGCTCTATTTTAGCCAATAACAGAGTAGAAATTTATTGTAGCAATTAATGACTATCACAATATTCTGAAGTAGATTTAAACCATTGCTGGAGGAATTAGAATTCCATGTCACTTGGGGAACAATCCAACCTATTTTGGTTTGAAAGGCTGTTAGAAGCATATACTTCAACATATTTAATATGTATTGGACTACCTGCCATCTAGAGGAGGGGGTGGGGGAAGGAGGGAAAAGTTGGAATAGGTGGTTTTGAAAGAGTAGTGTTGAAAAATTATAATATTTATATTTATTATATATATAATTATATAAAAGGTTAAAAGAAACAGCAATGTATTAAGCTAAAACGATTTATTCTGCCAAAACCAAACCAAACCAAAGCCTCAATCTAATCTCAAAACCTAATCTGACCTTGGTTAGTCACGAATGCAAAGAGATGTATGGGACTGGAGATAGCTTTTCATTCCCATCTTATTCCAATTGCTAGGAATTTTTTTTTGATCATAAAAAAAAAAGCCACTCATCTGGTTAGGAAATTGGAAGGCCCTGGATACTGAGCTTTTTATCAGGATATAATGAGCTATGCTTCTGCCTTTTTGCCTTTATTTGCAGTTGGTTTTTCTTTTTCTTTCTTTTTTTTTTGGCTCACCTTTTAATTTAAAACTCATCATGCATATATGTAATTTTCAAAAGCTCATTCTAGCACAATATTCATAATTAAGGAGATCCTCTTAATTCCCTCACTGGGGAAATTCTCAATTTCCAATTTTTTGCCACTACAAAGAGATCCTCCTTTTTTTTTGTATATTTAGGTCTTTTACTTTTTCATTTTTTCCCCCTTTCTTTGGGCCACAGAGCTAGTGGTACTGCTGTTGTTTGTCCTTTGACCTTGAAGACAACCAAAATGACATCACAATATTGGGTTCAATGTGCAGTGTGGCCACCTGGGACTGATCATACCAATAAGAAGTTGGAAGATTCTTTTGAATTTTGCTTTGCTCATAGAGCCCAGCATCTTCTTTGATGCAAGCATGCCATTCTCAGGGGTCCTGTGCCAGTGTTCCCCAAGTTTCACAATCATAACAAAATTCTTCTGAAAGATCTTGAGACTGTCCTTGTATTACTTTTTTTGACTTTGAGCACTTGCCTTGTGAGAATTTTCCATAAAAGTCTTTTAAAAGTCAAATGTACATTTTGTATTCATACAATGTGATGAGACCATTGGCTTTCTTCCTAGCTAAAACAATTCAAATGGAAGTGATTCAGTTGTAAGTAAGTGTTCACTAATGATGGAGTAAAAAAAATTTTTTTTGATTTGGAATCAGATTTTGAATCTAGGACCTGTTACTTAATATCTATGATCCTGGACAAGCTTCACTTCTGGACTTGTTTCCTTAGTTGTCAAATAAGGGCATTGGACTTTCCAAATTCTCAATCCTATGATCTAAACTGATTCAAAGAATCATAAATTTTTTGTTCACAGAGACCTTAATGGCCTCTAATTAAAATCTATTATGTTACAGTTGAGAAAATGAAGGGTCCTCAGAGAAGGTAAGGATGTCTACATAAGTGGCAGAATCAAGATCTGAACTCACATCATCTCATTTCAAAGACTGCCACCCTTTCAATCACACTATCCTTTTGCCACTTCAATGGAATTCAATGTTAATTATTACAGTAATAACAAATATTATACAGCTAAGTGGCATAGGGGATAAAGTACTAAACTTGGGAGAAGAGCTGAGTTTTGAGTTCTGCCTCAGACACTTATTACTGTGTGATTTTGAAGAGAATCTCTCAGCCTCAGTTTGATCATCTGTAAAATGGTGATAACAGCATCTATCCCCAGAGAGTGAAGATCAAATGATACACATAAAAACACTTTACAAATCTTATAACTGTGATGTAAATCTTAGGTACTATGAGCTACAAATGATAGATAGATCAATATACAATGATCCAAGACGATTCCAAAGGACTCATTATGAAAAATGCTATCAACTTCCAGAGAAAGAACTGATGAACTTTGAGTACAAGTTGAATTATAATATTTTAATTCTATTTTTCTTGGGAGGCAACATGGCTAACATGGAAATGTTTCTGCATGATTTCACATGTGTAATTGATATCACATTGGTTTTCTTTCAATAAATGGGGAAGAAAATGGAAGGAGAGAATTTAAAATTCAAAATTTAAAAACAATATGAAAAGTAATAATTCTTTGTTAAAAGAAAAAAATATGCAGGCTGGCTTCTAAAGAGCTTACTCAATCACTAAAGCATACTATGTGCTATGAAAAATCTCTTCCTGAAGAAGCTATATTTGGTTGAAAGGATTATTATATTCATCTTTCTTTTTCTAGAGGAAACCAAAATGTAGCTATGAAACACAAATGTACAGGTAGTCATGATTTTCCAGGAAGTCACATTTGCTTGTGTAACCTTTACTCTGTAACCCCAGTAACTTAACAAAGTGCCTTGCCTATAATATTGCAAAACAGTACAAAACAATAGTGTTGGACCTTGTCATGGAGATTTAGATTTAAACCTAGTCTCTTATGCTTTAGTTTTCTTATCTATATAAAATGGGGAAAATAATACCTATAAGACACACCTTCCAAGAATGGTGTGTAATCAAATGAGATAAGCCAAGAAGTGATTTGCTAATCTTACAAAAAAGGATCATATTAAAGGATCATAGAGTTAAGAACATGGAAGGGCCTTTCAAAGTTCAATGTCCTCTTTTGATAGCTAAAGAAACAAGTCCAGAATTGCATTAATAAATCCCAAATTCAAAATCAGGTCCTGTGATTCCAAATTACATTCTTTTACACCATCATTAGTGGATATAATTTGAATTGTTTCAGGAAGACTCTGAAGATGACCCAGCAAGATAAAGTACCAGACACTGAGGTTCTTTCTTGAGCTGAATTGTCAAGGATTTAAACTCTACTGCAGAGACAATCTACCACCGAACCACCCATCTATCCATCTATCTACAAACAAGGAAAGCAAGGCAAATAGGTGGCTTGTCCAGATTCTCACTAGTGCCCGAGGCAAAATTTGAACTTGGGTCTTCCTGGCTCCAGACCTGGCATTGTATCCAGTGTACCACCTAGTATGTCATGAATTCAACTCCAAGAAGTACTAAAGCAGAGAGAGGATCTTTGGTGTGTAGTTCACAAAAAAAAAAAAAAAAAAACAACAACAACAAACAAACTTCCACTGTAATCTCATCCAGTCACACCCTTACTCACTATAATGTACTTGAGATAAACCTTTGAGGGGCTGTCAGTATTTAACCTATTATGCATTAGTTTCACAGAATAAACTAGTCTTAATCCATATCTCTACTCTCCCAGAAAAACAAGAAGGAATCTTCTGTGGGTTTCAAAGTCTACTCTGTCCTTTGGATTAAAGAACTGGATTTCTTGTTTGAAGAACACATGAAAGAAAATACTAATTGCTTCTTTTTAGAGGATCTTAAGTATTAAAAAATCTTAAGGTCAAATAAATAATATTTAAAACATAAAACACAAGAATAGTTGGTACAGGAAATAAGCTGCCTACCACTCTGCCCAGAACCGACATAATGATTTCAAATGTGGCCACTACTATTTCCTATAGCATTGTTTATTCCTCCACATTCTACTTACCTTCCCTAATAATCCAAAGTAAATTGATTGTCTCAAGGGCTACTACCATCTGTAGTGATCTTCCAACTTCTAACCTCACCCCATGAGACAGTTGAGGTTTTTATGTTTAAATATAGAAAGTTAAATGACAATTCTTCGGAGTTATCTCAGATAACTTTAAAATAGACATTAACTATCCTAAATATTTTACCAAGGACAATCCAGATAGTACATAAAAGTAAATCTTACTGCTTGTTTTCTCAGCAAAAATTCCATTTTTTATTTCATTTCAAAACACTTCCTCATAATGATCATTCCAAAGCAATTTCATATTATGTACAACTGAACTAGGTGCTACAGATATAGATTTTAAGATGGATTAAAATCAAGTAGTTTATTAATATTAACCTCTCTGGTCTCACCAATAATGCCATACATTTGATGGTTCTAGCAAACTGTAGTATTCCCACTAGATTGTTGTTTGTCCTTCATTCTTGAAGAGGATCATGACATACAAGTGAATTGGATTTCAATGAGGGAGGGCTGGCAAAGTCACCTGCTTCACTTTCCTCTCCAGAGATATTTGGAGGCCATATCAGTGATCAGATATAAATCAAGACAATTGGAGATGGATGAAATAGGAGATCTTGGTCTTTTTAAGCTAAGGTCTTCAATAGGTCTCAGTTTGACTGAGGGTGCATCCATTCAGTGATTAAGGCTAGACAGTAATTGAAGCTAAGAATCTCCTTTCTCCAAAAAAAAATCTAAATAAATGAATGAATGAATCTGGAAGGGAAAGCCCTTCAAGGTTTCTGGCATCTTAAAAAAAAACAAATTATATAAAAAGCTTTCCTCAAATACTTTCTAACATTCATGGTTTAAGATGCTGCTGCTTCACTAGTCAATTAAGAATAGCTGCCAACACAATCATGTTGATGAGACAAGAATACAATTTTTTATAAAAGATTTTATTTCCATGACTTTCTTCTCCCTTGAAAATTAACTTTAAAAAATGGAAAACAAAAAAAAAAAATAATGTTCTACAAATGAGAAAATTTCAGACAGTTCCTGGAAATATATAAAAATCCAAAAACCCAAACAAAAAACCCAACATTATGTTTATTCACTTTTTGTTGAGTACTATGGCTGAAAAGAGTGACTGAAATTTTCTATAAAGGATAATTTTAATTTAGCAGAACTATTCTAATACAGTTCTCACCAATTTAAAAAATCATAAATAAGGAAGTACTTTAAATGCTTTCTAGGGTTCTTCTCAGATTTGAAATTTATCATTTCTCTCAAAAAGCTGGATCCCATTGGACACACAGTACAACTCTGACCAAATAATTGGGCAACAAAGGTTTTGAACAGTAGAAGCTGATTAATGTCCAATGAATCTATCTATAAAAATGTTCACATTAATAATTGAGCAAGAGCTTTACTGTTATTAAGTTTATTAACCTGCTAACACAAAAAACCCACTTAAAATAATTAAATGTTCACAAGTTCTAACTTTCAGTTGAAACAAAGAAATTTTAACTGTACTCAATCATGTGAATTTCCTTTTTTAAAAATGTTTTTGAAGATTCATAAAAATAACCACTCTTGCAAAGTACATAAATTGCATTTGTATATTTTGCTATTTTAAAAGTTACTGATATTATTCTTTTGTTCAATTTGAAAATGATTTGTATCAAATATTTTTAATAATAGAGAATACTAAATTAGTGGATTTGATATAGCACAATGCCTACATATACTAGTTATATATCTTGAGACAACTTTAGATCAAGCTTTAAAAAAAAATCACTAGTATGGACAAACTGATTTACTTTTATGTTCTTTTTTCTTTTTTTTGGGGGGGGGAGGGAGAATTTAATTTCTGACAATGAAAATAGCTGTTTCATTATTAAACACTTGAGAGATCCAAATCAATGAAACATAGGAACCATCATTTCACAATTGTTCTAATTAGCTCACTTCATCTTTCAAATGTTTTTTCTTTAGCAGCAGGTATTTGAATAAAAGTTTAAGACATCTGTATATGTAGATTTCAAGGGGGAAATTCCCCAGTAAACGTTTCTGACAGTTCTTTGCTTTAACTGTGCAAACCTTTAAGAATTCTTTTTTTTTTTTTTTTTTGTAGTAAAGGGATCTGAAAACAATACCTTTCTTATAATACTTACATACAATCTTAGCAAATTTTCTGTATATGTACTGCAAAGACTGACTTCATAAAGTTGGAAAATATTGTAAGCTATAGATAAAACTAAGTACAAAATGAGTTACCAGGGAAAACATGTTTAAAGCATTATTAGATACAAATGCAATTTTTATGAACACTTGCATAATATCCAACCATTTTTTTTTCAAATAACAAAAATGTTCAATCTAGAAATGTTCTCACATAAAGACACATTTCCCCCAAAATTACATAGAAAGGAACTTGAGCAATCACTTACCAAGTTTGCTTTCTACTGTATGCAATATAAATACCTCCTATAGATCAACAGGTGACATGAGAATGACATTTACAGAATGCCATTGTACTGAGAAAACTATAAATAAAGCCAATCATTATGCAGATATCAATCTATTTGGGTATTAACAGTTGCATCTTATTTATAGAGAACAACCTTGGTCCATTAACACATATGATTGAGAACAGCAGCCAGAGTCTTTCAATCAAGGTACACAGCTTAAAGGGTCAATAATCATTCTTCCCATGGTTTCCAGTAGGCAAGTCTTTTATCTACAGAAATGTGACAGCAATTAAATTCTGGCATTTTCCAGCTACTGGATGAATAAGATGCTGAAAGCCATGACTATACAGCATACCGCTACATAGGGACTCTTTCGTTCACCTGTTGGGAAAAAAAAAATAGCCATTTATTTTCTTTGATTCAATATGCATTTACTGAGTGCATAACATGGGCATATATCTGTAACAAACATTATGGGGAAGCAGTACAAAATTGGAAGATACTTATCCTTTAGCTGGAAAAGCAAAGCATAAAAGCACATGAAAACAATGGATGCCTAAAACAGTAGTTAGTATTTGTATACAATTTTAAGGTTTGCCTGTGTTATCTCCTCTGTTTCTTATAATCCTGTGAGGTAAGAGATGTTAATGAGAACAACTGAGCCTGAAAGTGATTAAATGACTAAGGGTTAATTAAATTCTATGAAGTTGGGGATTCCACTTTAGGCCTTCTGACTCTAAGTCCACATACACATATACTATATAATCAAGCATGAACTCTGTTAAAACAATTTTATCTTTAATTTTAAACTTATAAGAAATATTCCTTACTGTACGTGGTGCTTTAAAAAATATTGGAAGTCCTGAAAATTCATAATCTATCATATTATAGTTCTTGATGGCTAGGAAGAGGCACAAAGAACTGCAGTGGAGAGAGCAGAAGGTGGAAGATAAACAAGAAAGGTGAAGCCATTAAATTAGTTAATAAAGAATCTAAATGTGTGTTCTAAATAATACCAGAAAAAATCTAATATTACTATAGGAGAAATCAATACATTAGCAAAAGTATTTTTAAAATACGAATGACTTCATGGTAAAGAGATTATTCCCAGGAGAATATAAGCATATATAGGTGATGATAAACAGGAAAGTAGTTAATTAAACAGCATTTTTAGTAATGGGTTCGAAGACAAACTCAAAAATGAAAATGCAAAAAAGACACAAAAATTAATCTTAGAAATAAGAATTTCTGTCCATTACTATTACATTTTTATACCTAAAATACCTTGAAGACCATCTTTAAGCAAATAAGTATCTAGAACTTCAGTGTTTAAGGCATGTTCGTATGCTTGTTGTTTTGGGGTTGTTCTTGCATATTCCTGACCTAAAGTTGCCATGATTAATTTTTACCAAAGAGATAAAAACTTTCTTAACTGAGTTAATCTGGTTTTCCCATCAATTTCTTCCATAATTCCCTGGCACTGAGCTACTTCAAAGAGTATCTCAATAGTGCTTGTTGGTCTGTAGAACAATCTTAACTTTTAAAGAGAGAAACATATCTTAGCCCTGAAAATTACTCAGGGAGTTGGAAGTAAGAGACATTAAATAATATCTTCCATAGTACATAGTACATGGTGCAATCTCTTCAAAACTTCGTTAACTTTTTTTTTTTTTTAAATTTATGAAATGACATTCAATATTCAAAACATCCTTTTCTCATTTACAAAGTTCAACTTAGTGCTGTTTCTTGAACTGTCATCCAATAGATTAAAATCCCTTAGGCCATTCACAAAAATATCCTGAATATATTTTACTTCCTCCAGACTACAAATTGGACAAACATCTCTGCTTCTGCTTAATGTACACATTCACAAGACACAAGAGAAGTTTCTAGGTTTGCCGAATCAAAATCCTATTGATAGATTTTGGGTTTTTTTTGAAAGGAGTAGAAAGAGAGGAGTGGGTAGCTGTGGAAGAAAAAAAGTTTCTTAGTCTGATATTTAATTGAGCTTACGTTTTGGGATCATTGATTAAAGCAGAAAGTTTCCAATCCTACTGATTAACTGAAAACTTCCTCCAAAAAAAGTAGTATGTCCAATATTTTCAGAAACATGGAATACTTATACAGATTTCACTAAGAGATCCTCAAAGCAAGTGTCACACTATGTCATTATAGCAAGATACTATCGTCATCTGGTATAAAGTTTTGTTAAACCTCAAATAACTGAGGAAATTAATATTGTCTGCAATTTTCCATCTGTTGGAAATTAATTTTTGAGGAAGTTCTTTTCCTCCTCCTCCAATTCTGAACATTATAATTTACATATGGGTTTCATTTTTCTGATCTTAATTTTCTTAAAAGAGACTGCTATGTGGTAGAGTTAAACATCTTTTAGCTGAACTTGGTAAGCATGTTACCACTCGTCTGTGATTTTAGTGCAAAGTGAATGTAAAACAGTTGTTATAATATGATGTGTAAGATGAGAAGATGATCTGGACTGTGCATTTTCTCATTGTGTGTATATTCTGAATGCAGAGAAGATATCTCTGAAGAAACAGAAGTTTGGTATTGTCATTTCTAAATCATTTTGTTAAAATTGTTCAATTCCACAGTGTCAAATATTAAGTGAAGGTGACAATATAATCCAAAAGAAAAAGAAAGCAGTAACAGATTAATGCAGTACCACACTGTAACATTTATGGAACACTTTCCTCTCATAACAATCTTTTAGGACTGCAAATATATTTACACCCATTTTACAGATGATACTTCTGAGTCACAAAAAGGTAGAATGTTTTTATGATGTGTCTATATATATATCCCTATATTTATCCTATAAATATAGATATATATGTAAAGGATGGGGTGAGAAAATTAAGATAAACAGCTGAAGATTACTAATAGAACAAAAGTTATATATTGGATGTTTTAAAATTAACATGGAATAGTTCATGGATCCATGATCTCAACGATATGCCAAGCACTTACTTTATTAAGCACCATCAAGGATACAAGGAAAATTATTATTCCTGCTTACAAGGATCTTATATTCCAATAAAACTTGAAAAATCTTTTTAGACCAATGATAGGAAAACAATGTCCCACAAATAGCAAAATGCTCCAAACAGAAATTTTTGTGGTAGCAAGTAACTGGAAATCAAGCAAAAACTCAATAAGAGAAAGACTAATTAAATGGCAACATATGAAAGTAATGGAATATTGTTATGCTGTAATAAACAATGTACATAAGAAATTAAAAGAGAAAAAAAGGGAGGACCAGCATGAATTGGTACACAGCATAGAAAGAAGAACCAGGCAAGGATATGAAATGAGTAAAATTGAATGACAAAGTGACTAAAAATAGTTTTAACGCAAGTGAAATGCTCTATGTTGGATTTGGAGAGCAGATGAAGAAGTACGGATACTGGATGCTGTATATGCTATTAGATACAGGAACTGATGGGTTGATTTTAACTGTTTTGTTGTTGTTGTTTTGGAAGAAAGAGTTCTAACAAAGCACAGAAGGGTGAGATATATTGGGAAACATTTGGAAACAATATAATTTCCTGATTTTGCAAACATAATCTATTGACCACAATTAAGCATTTTCTTGGTAATCAAGATTACTACTGAAAAAACTGGTTATTATGTATTATATATACTGATACAATCATTAGAGGCATTTGGATATTTATGGCTCCTTGTGTAAGAATGAATTTAGGTTGCTACTATGCTCCAGCTGCTTTTCTCTCTCTTGTCCTAAGACAGAGTGTTTGAAAACATTTTGTTTACCTTTATCCTTTTCTGTTTTTCTTTTCACCTTCCTAAGCTTCTTTGGCTTTCCTATAAGTAAACTTTGGCTTTCAAAGTCATAATCAGTGATTGAGAATATTTCTTAACATTTTCTAACTATGTACTTTTGATTAGTCAATGATGTTTTTAGTTTGTCTAACAAAAACTGCAGATGTTGAAAAAAAGTAAACTGTCATTCAATTTTCAATCTTTAAGAATAAACAGTTGGTTACTATCTTTCATATCATAACTATCTTCAAATTATGTCAATTATAAGCTTTTTTTTCTAAAGCTAGATTTTAAACAACCATTTAATGAACATTTTCTAACTTTTTTATTTTTAATTTTCTACCTCTTCATTATTTGTCCTCCAAGTGTTCTATATCCTCCATGTTAGGAACCAAAGTTAGATACAGTCAAAATCATAACATTTTAAGTGAGGAAAATACCTCAGTGAGTCTGCAATCTACTTTAAAGCTATATTTCAAAGTTTACATGTGAATTCAAGTTTCAGTCAAGCTTTTTTTTTTTTTTTTTTAAAGAAAACAATCAGTAGCATTAGTATTTAGCCTAATGGTACAATCAAAAAACAATGCAAAAATTAGAACTGACATCACTTTTAATGAATATATGTTCTTCATTTTAAGAAAAATAATCTAAATTTGTGAACTTTGAAATATTAAACACTAAGAATGAGAACTCTATGAAAACATGAGATTTGGTTGACATACTACTGAATATTTTCTACTTATCCCTCATAATGTTTCATTGTGGAGTGATAGAAACCAACATTCCCTAGGCATAAGAATATATGTAACTAAAAATAGTATGCAATATGAAA
This sequence comes from Sminthopsis crassicaudata, assembly GCF_048593235.1. NCBI lineage: Eukaryota > Metazoa > Chordata > Mammalia > Dasyuromorphia > Dasyuridae > Sminthopsis > Sminthopsis crassicaudata. The sequence continues at coordinate 572,620,012 of NC_133617.1, read as the reverse complement.
TAAATTACAGAAAAATAATAAACTATAAATGTTTGAATCTACCTCTCCATAATAATTAATGCTTCATAATTGAGAGTTGAGTTAGAAAAAATGAGGCTCACCAACTCTTTAAGTGAAATGTTAGTCAGTATTCTGAATAGTCTAGTTTTAAAAGCCAATTGAGAAAGTATTTTATGAATATTTGCAAAATTTTACTGAAAAGCACCAAATTGGGAAGCCTGTGCTTTTAAAGCTGATTTATGTGTATATATAAAATTTAAAAAAGGTTGATAAATAACTTCCAGCTGAAAGATTGGTGGGAAACAAAAGAGATACTTACCAATTCTGGCACACTTCCAAAATATACCCAACAGTCTGTAGAGGATAAAAAAGGGAAAAAAATGGTTAGTGAATACTGGTATGGTAAACTATTCCTACAAGCTAGTTTTTCCATTGGTATGATGAATTCATTACAAGTTAGCCTTTCCCCTCTGGCTACTTTTATTTGAATCTGAAATTTGCTTATTCTTCATCTTCACATGAAGCCAGAACACCATATATAAATAATCTGTGTTCAAAAGATCAACTTCAAGGTAAATTAATGCTATTGAGAGGAGAAATTTTTACAAAGGTTACCACACATAAAGACTGAGTCACTTAGCTTCAAATGCCTTACCCTTTGAAACAGAAAAATTATATCCTAATTTAAACGAAAATCAATTGAGAAAACCATAATTTCTTAAGATTGTAGATTATAAAAAATAGAAGTTGACATTTTAACAATTCAATAATAAATTCATTTTATAGAATGTATTGATATTTAATTCCTCTGTAAACATGAACTCTAATTCCAGTATCTGCATACCAAAGACACTGTTGATAATTGTCTCCTTATTCCTAAAAGGAGTAACAAATTTATATAGCACAATAGTTATTTACTAATACTTGGATTCCAACACCACTCCAAACCTGTGCTTTTATTCATAAGGCCTTTTCGGCTTCCAGAAAACATAAAACACTTATGAAATATTAGGATGACGGTGGGTCTACTGTAATTTTACATGCAAATAAATACCCAGATACATATATAAGGAGAGGATTTTTAATGTTTCATTTTAGAGCATGATTTGACTGTTATCATTGATTTTGTTAGGCACTTTAAAAAAAGTATATTATTCATTCTTGTATAAATATAGATGCTAAATGAATTGCTATCTCTGAACTGCCAAGAAAGAAAGAAAATATTAGCTCCATAAAATCCTATGTAACCACCTTACCCTCTCTTGAAAATATAATATAATAAATAACTTTATGAATGCAAAAAAAAAGTTTTCTAATTTAGAGAAAATACACTTAGCAAATATATAAGTACAAATAGATATTAAATGGATTAACATTGACAAGTTAAGAATCATCTTATTAGTGGAATGAAAAAAGCATAAGCTCTATGGTACATACCAAACATTTAGGCACTATTTCAAATATCATAATTAGGGAATCTAGATTTGGAATATTTATATAAATGTATTCCTTGGCTTATTTTTATAATCATTAATTTTAAACCAATAAATTAATGGTTAATAGCAAATAATGAAAAGTGTGAAAAACAAAATTTAAGCATACCTCTAGAGTTTAGACGTTTTAAGGAAGCGGCCAGCTGTACTATTATAAACTCTACTAAATATTAAATGTGGTTTTAACTATAAAACTAAGGAAAATTTTTTTAAAGGAGACTATTTACCAACTATCAGATCTTACTTAGAAATGGATGATTCATTCATAAAAATGCACAGAACTAGCTACAATCGATGATCATCTATAAAGTGTCTACTATGTGCAAGGCATTCTGTTGGGCAAGAGATACAAGGAAAAGTGAGTCTCTTGAAAGATAGCATGTACATAAAGACTATGTGTGTGTATATATATATATATATATATATATATATATATATATATATATATTTTTTTTTTTTACTTCAACAGTATTTTTCCAAATATATGTAAAGATAATTTTCAAAATTCACTTTTGTGAGACTTTGTGTTCCAAATTTTTCTTTCTTCCCCTCCTCCCCAAGACAATAAGCAATCTAATATACATTAAATATATGCACTCTAAAGAATATATTCTTAACAAAACACAAAATAATCTTTGGGAAAAAGCATTAGAATCTGAAGACAGATAACAGGAGGGTGAAGGCAGGAAAGATTTTATATGTAAGGTGTTATCTGAATTGAGCTTTGAAGCAAACTAATTCTAAGAGGTCCAAATAAGCAGTGACAGTATTACAGAAAGAGGGGAATGCCAAGGTTTTCTGTCTTTTTATTAAACTTTAAAATGCAGTATTTATTTACTTAAAAAGCATGGAGGTGGGAGATTGAGGGTTGTATATGATGAAAATATCTGGACCATGGTATATGTGAAGAAGAAGAATATGTCATAAAGTTGGAAAAGCAAGTTTAGGCCAGGTTATGAAAGACTTAAAAAGCTGAATAGTGAGTTTATATTTAATATTGAGACAAGTAGAATCTGACTTAATCATGATTAGTCTTCAAGAAAATAACTATGACAATTACATGGAATTGAAGCAGAATACTTGAGGCAGGAAGACCAATTAGGAGTTGATTACTGCAATATTCTAAGACAGAGGTGATGAGAGCTTCAATTATAAATAAAGAAAAGTGGGCTGATGAAAGAAGCGCTATGGAGATAGCACAGCAACATTTGGCTTCTGATTTAATGTAGCAGTCAAAATGAGGAATAAAAGATGATACCAAAGTGGACTGGAATGTTAGGGTACTCTTGACAAAAATAGGAAATCTGGAAGAAGAGGGAGATTTTTTTTGGGGGGGGGTAGAAGAATTCTGATACATCTGGGTGATATGAGACTAGTGACAAGTGAGACAGGACTAATAAATGTAGCAGTCAGCATAGAGACGTTAATTGAGATAGCTCATGAGGTCCCTGAAAATTTAAAAAAAAAAAAAGAAAAGAAAGGGTGTAGGAACGAATGAAAAAGCATTCATTAAATACCTATATTGTGCAAAACACTATTCTCAATACTAGGATACAACAGAAAAGGAGAATCAGTCCTTAATGTCAAGGAGTTCATATTTTAATGGAAAGAAGCAACACACGCACAAGGTTTTAGTGGCAAACCAGATGATCTCTGGGATATAAAACCAAAGCAGATAGTAATACTTCTTGTTTCATGTTACTTCCATTGATAAAGTAACATCTATTTCTGATGTTGAACCATTTGATGGTGCCAAGAACTATCTTTCCCTCAGGTCTTCACTATCTCTAGTTACTTCCCAAAATAGTGGCTTTGGGACCTCAGCCAGAATCAAGAATGTTGCTTTGGGAGTTGCCATAATCCTTAAGGGTCTTGGCCTTGTCTTCCCATTGATGGCAACTAGTTATTGGTTGTTGCCATTGTTAAGGAAGGTGGGTTCCTGCTTCACAATAAATATTTCCCTTAATGATGGTTGTAGGGGTCAGGCTGGAGGTAGGGCTGATCTCTAAAACATTACTATTCCAAGTGCTATTGGGTTCAGTCACTTATCAAGTCCTATTAATTACAATTCTTCAGTCTCTTAATCCTATGTCTTTTCAGTTCCTATGGCCACTGCCCTGAAATAGGTCCTCCTTAACATCTCCATGGACTATTAGCCTTTTAACTGGCTCTTTAATCAAATTCTTGCTTCAACTCAAACTTTACACTGTCGTTTAATACTCCTTATAGTGAATTCTGTTCGTAATACTCTTCTGCTCAACAGTCTTAAATAAAAATCCCAACTTTTTAGCCTAGAATTCAAGGCTCTTCACAATCTGGCATTTTCCCAGTCCTATCCTGTCCTACTCTCCTCCTTGTGGATTACATGCTACTGCTGTGCTAACCATTCATCATTTATAGCACAATCCAGGGTTTTCCAACCTTTATATTTTTGATCCTATCTGTAGTGTCCCTTCATTTCTCCTTTTTCAATATTCTGTCCTTCAATAAACCATTGTTATACTCAGCAGTTATTTTTCCTTCATTGGATTAGGGTTTTTATGGGAGGAATCATAGGAGAGACCTACTATCTAAAGTCATGCATTTTTCAGACATACAAGAAGGAGGAAGTAAAATTGGCATGATTTGAATTTAAGTCCTCTAATTTCATAACAGTTTAAAGATTTCCAAATTGTTAACTTATTAGTGTAATTAAAATATTTAACAGTGTAGTTGTTCTACAGTATAGAAATTTATGTGTATTTCATATGTCCTAGACAAATAATCCTTATATCTCCTTCAAGGTCTAACGCAGTACTTTGCACATAGCAGGCTATTTTTTGTTTAAATGCTTGAAAAATGAACACATGAAAGTGGACCTGGTGCACTAATATGCAATAAACTATTTTCTTTCTTTTTTTTTTTTTTTTTTTTTTTGAGGCTGGGGTTAAGTGACTTGCCCAGGGTCACACAGCTAGGAAGTGTTAAGTGTCTGAGATCACATTTGAACTCGGGTCTCCTGAATTCAAGGCTGGTGCTCTATCCACTGCGCCACCTAGCTGCCCCGCAATAAACTATTTTCAACATGTTGCTTTACTTTTTAAATATAGGATGTGAAAATATAAATTTAAAAAAATACAGCATGTTCAACAGTTGATTTTCATTGTATTTTAATACAAATAAAAATACTAAAAGATAATAATTTTAGGTATACACTTAGAGAAGCTGTAATACAAAAAATGATCTTATAGTGGCAAGACTTATTATTTATAGGCACTATAAATACACTCAGTAATATACAATCTATGAAATATGCTCCCCAAATGGAAATGATTTAAACTTTATTCATATTTTTGATGATTCCATAAGAGCCAATGCCAAAGAATATCTTTTGAAGTCATAAATTAAATCAGTAATCCAAGAAGAAAGATTTTAATAGGCTTCTTATAATATACACTTGAAGTATAACACTTTCAAGGTCATCTGTCAAATACATCTTTTAATTTCATAAAGTACCCATAAATGTAAAACTCTATTTTAAAAGTGGAAGAAATTATAAAGGAGAATTATTAAACCAAATTACACAGAGCAAGCAAATTTCATATGTATATGAAATCTTAATTTATTAATTGCCAGATGATGTCCATGAAAGTATTACTTAAAACATTCAGATATTAGCAACATACCCAGTTTTATTTTTGTCCAAGACGCTAGGAGCCAAGGATCGGATATATGCACAGGTACATATAAGCAGCAAGATTACTGTCAGTAAGCTCTGAAAGTTGAAAATGGCAGACTAAAAAAAAAAAAAAAAAAATTAATTTCAAGTTTATATCAACACATTTTGATACCTTTTAAAAATTTTATTTCTTCTTCTGATATGCTACATACCAAAGACAACAAAAATGTTCCTTGGAATCAGGGTGATTCCAAGATTCCAATCTTGTTTCTGACACTAATCATCTGTGTAATCTTGGGCAAGTCATTTGACCTCTGTGAAACTCAATTTTTTTTTTCTGTGAAATGAGAAAGCTGGATTTCATGGCTTTCCAACTCTGTTATCTATAGTCCTATGAAATAATGAATGACAACCAGCATACTTAAAGAAATCATCTTTCTCCAAAAGACCAAAGCTAGCTTGATTGCCAAATTTTACACTGAGCTATGGAGTACAAAGAGTTTAATATATTAATGGTATGTTTTATGGCTCTAAGGCTTTATTATTTGGTGGTGGCTAAATTTGTGTGTAGGGGAGCTATTTTCCTTGTGGTTGTCAAAGATGAAAAAATATCTCCTCAACATTTTAGAAATTAAGTGTAATAAATGAACAGATTATGGCTCATGTATCCTAGCATACTGGAAATTCTAAGTTTCATGGAAAAATATTACCTATGCCTAATCTTTATTTTCTTATAGTATAATATTCACTTCTAAATAGTAAATGCAGAAAGTTGGATATCTACTAAAGAAATGGTATTTGTTAAGATATTAGACGAAAGGAGGCATTTGTGCATGCAATCTAATATATGCAGGATGACAAGGGAGCTGATCTCAGAAGACATTTCATAGGTCATCTATAAGTAGGTATATATTCTGTAAGATTTTTTAGGAATTCACTAGTGTTGTTCAAAACTCTTTTGAATTATATTTTCCTGGGATCAGAATAGAACACAGGATAATAGATTTAGGAGATGGATTATCAAATCTAAACTTTTCATTTATGGATATGGAAACGAGACTATAATGACTTGTTCAGGATAATACACACTTCATTGTTTAAGAAATTTAAACCTTTTGGTATTTAGGTCTACAAAGTTGTAAGTGTTAAGACATTCTGTGAGAGGCAGATTGCTTTAATGAACAGCTAAGAATGGAGTCACAACTGAAAATGACTGAACAAAAATAAACATTAGCCTCAACAAAGAAGAATGTTTTACTCAAGTACCTTTTGACATATTTTTCAATATTTAACCACTTCCTTTGCAAAAGGGCAATAAACATGATTTTTAAAATTTATTTTTTGCCATATTAGTCATATTGTAAAGGAAGACATAGACCCAAAGAGAAAAAAAAAATTACCAGAATAAAAAAATGCAAAGTGAAAAGTAGTATGCTTCATTCTGTGTTCAAATTCCAATGGTTCTTTCTCAGGAAGTGGGTAGCACTTTCCATCACTTGAAATTGTATTTGATCACTGTATTGCTTAGCTGTATAACCGCTAAGTTATTCATAATTGATCATTGTACAGTATTTCTGTTAATGTTCATGTTCTCCTGGTTCTGCTCACTTTATTTTATTATCAGTTCATATGTCTTTCCAGATTTTTTTTTTTTTTTAATTCACCGGCTCTTTATTTCTTGAAGCACAGTAACATTTCATTACAATTATATACCACAACGTGTTCACCCATTCCCCAGTTGATAGGCATCTCCTCAATTTCAAATTCTGTGCCACCACAAAAAAATAATATATTTTTGTAAATATAGGTCATTTTCCCTTCTTGGTGATATATATATATATATATATATATATATGTATATATATATAAGTTAGCACTTTTATAGCCCTTTGGTTATAATTCCAAATTGCCCTCCAGAACAGTAAATCAATAAATACTAAATAAATGTCTACATAGGTGCCAGGCATTGTACAAACCACTAGGGATACAAAAAGAGGCAAAAGACAGTTCTTGTCCTGAAGGAACTTATAATGTAATGGGGGAATCAACAAATATATACAAAGCTACATAAGAAATAATTAAGAGGGGTTAGGCAAAGCTTTCTGTAGAAGATGGGATTATTGTATAAGACAGGATTTAGGGGCAGCTAGGTGGCCTAGTGGATAGAGCACCAGCCTTGAATTCTGGAGGACCTGAGTTCAAATCTGGTCTCAGAAACTTAACACTTCCTAGCTGTGTGACCCTGGGCAAGTCACTTAACCCCAGCCTCAGGAAAAAAAAGACAGGATTTAAAGGAAGCCAGGTAAGTAGTTGGAGCATAGGAGAGAGAATCCCAGATATGGCAGTTGACCAGACAAATAACCAGAGCAGAGAGACAATGTGTCTTGTTTGGACAAAAGACAGGAGGCCAGATCAAATAGGTATTTCTGAGGAGTAAAGTGTAAAAAGATTGGAAAGGCAGGAGAGGTCCAGGTTATAATAGGTTCTGAATACCAAAAAGATTAATTTGTATTTGATTATAAAGACAATAAGAAGACACTGGAATATATTTGGGGAGTGAGGAGGTTTGGCATGATTGGACTTATGCTTTACTTTAGGAAAACCACTTTTGTGGATGAATGGAGAATGGATTGGAGTAGGGAAAAGCTTGACACTGGCATACTCATCAGCAGTGATGGTGACGGTGTCAGATGAGAGAAAAAGTATATTTGAGAGAGACTGCAAAGATGAAACTGATAGGCTTTGGTAACAGACTAAATAAGAGGGGTTGAGATATGACTCAAATCATGAGCCTGAGTAGAAGATAGCGTTGTTTTCTACAGTGATAGGGAAAATAAAAAACAGTAATGTTTTAGGAGAAAAATAATGAATTCTATCTGGGACATGTGTAAAATGTTTAATGAACAACTGTTAGGATTACAAGGTGATAACTCAGATTGTCTGGGCAATTCTCTAGTTCAGAATTCACACCTTTAGTTCCGGCCTTTAGGGAGAATTTACACCTTTGGATTTCTGAAGAGGAGTTTACATGTTTAAAGGCATTTACACCTGTAAAAGGAGCAAGTTCATTGGCTGTAGGAGTTCTCACAAGCCCAATCTCTTCGAGGATAAAAGAGGGCAGCATTGGGTCTGGAGAGTAGTCTGACTGGGATTGAGTTGAGACGACAGTCTGGAAGACTTAGAGACAGCAGGATCTTTATATTTTGGCAGCCAACATGGGGCAAGGACTTATTCAGAGTCCTTCAGAGGAGCTAGCCCGGGCCTTGACAAACAACTATTTTGAGATGTTAGATACTTGGAGATGAGAGTTGTAATGTAAGATATTAGTGTTTTTGATCAATACGTTAAACTTTTTAGGGGTAATTTTAGACCTATTTCCTTGAAATTGATGTCCAAAGCACAGCTGTACTTTAAATTTTAAAAATTGAATATAACTGATAACAATCCACTTTTCATACTAATAGGCTTAGTCAATGTTCTCACTCTTCTAATTTGTTTTTAAAATAATATTAAGTTTAACACAAAATAAGTTTCAGAGTGTGAGTTGGCAATAAAATATCTAACCTATAGAGAATGCTAATTGAACACTGAATTGACATACTGATTTGTACATATATGAACTAAAAATCATAATATGTATTAACTTAATGACCTAGTAGAGAATAAAAGTGTATAAATAAAAGTTATAAAAAAGAACTTAAGACAATACAAAGCAAGGGCAAGACATAATTAACTGGTAGATGTTAAAAACTTTCAGAGTAGAATAAAAATAGAGCTGTTTAATAATGTAACTTTTTTTCTCATTAAGGCTTGACTCTTTTCATTTTCCCCTTCAATTCATGTACTAATCTCCTTACTTTTACAATTGCTAACATACAGAAGTGTTCCAGAACAACAAAAGTTACACTGCACAGAAAAGTGAAGCCAGTCAAGAGATTTTGGGCAGCCCCACTCTTCCTTCCCAACTATACTCAATTTTTTTTCTGAATTATTTTTCTTTATAAAAAAAAAAAAAAAAAAAAAAAAAAAAATGGCGGTAGGTGGCACAGTGGATAGAGCACCAGTCCGGAAATTAGGAGGACCTGAGTTCAAATCTGATTTCAGACACTTAACACTTCCTAGCTGTGTGACCCTGGGCAAGTCACTTAATCCCAATTGTCTCAGCAAAAACAAAACTAGGTGCCCCTCCGACACCTGCGAATCCAACCCACAAACACCAAATCCAAACCAAAAACCAGATTGAGTCAATGTGGATAATCATTGATAGGACTTTAGATTAGGGTTAGCTGGGCATTTACACATCTGGAATTATTATAGAAGACACTGAGATCAAACCTCTTGTGAGGTTACTGAGGCTAAGAGTTAATAAATATCTAAGGTAGAATTTGAACTCAGATCTTCCTGATTCCAAACCTCTTTCACCTTGTTATCAATATAAAAATTTCTTTGAAGATTGATAAATTACAAATATAATAAAAACTATACTTCCCACAAAAATTCAGCAACAATGCAAATGGCAAAAATGTTATTTCAATTGGCATGTTCTTATAGAATCAAAATTGAGTTAAGGTAACTATTTCAAAGAAGAAAATAATATGGAGGACAAGCAATTTTCTAAGATGTTGGTTATTTCAATGGATGAATGCTGATACCAGGATAAGCTGTTAAACTGGTCTAATATATATCAACACTGATTTCATGAAAATATTCTTATGAATCAGCATGGGACAAAGACAACTGTTGTCTTAGCACATGTTGCACTCAATATAGAAGGCTAAAATTTAAATTAAAAAAACAAAAAAACAAAAAACACCTAAATTTCTTTTTTGAAAACTATGTATGTATTTTGAAAATAAAATGCTTTATAATTTTTTAAAGTTTTTCTCCACAATTTAAACTTGATAAATTTAAATAACTAAAATAAATTTATTTTCCTATCCTGTATACTGATTTGTTTAGTTGTTTTCAGTCATGTCTGACTGTGACTATTTATTTGTTTATTTATTTATTTGGGGAGGGGGGGATTGGTAAAAGATATTAGAGTAGTGTGCCATTTCCTGCTTGAGCTCATTTTACAGATGAGAAACTTAAGCAAATAAGGTTAAGGGGCTGCCTGGGGTCACATAGCTAGTAAGTACATGAGGCCAGATTGGAATTTACAAAGATCAAACTTCCTGATTCCAGGGCTGGCCCTGCAATCTTGTATCACCTAGCTGGTACCTACCTATCTGGTACATATAGCTAATAAAAGTAGTATGGAATATACTTTATAAGGCACCTTTTGATTTGGCTAATCTACAGAGTTTAAGAGAAGCAATATTCAATAGATTGGTTTGATAGGTTGGAGACCAGGTTGTGGAAGAGCTTTAAGTTTCAATAGAAGAATTTACATTTTATATCTGGTTGCTCCACAAGGTTGATTGAATATATAAGTGTAGCATGGTCAAATCTGTCCTTGGCACTGTGATTAGAAGGATTTAAAGCAGAGATTTCAATTAAGAGACTGCTTCAAATATTAAGGCAAAAGGTGAAAGTGGTAACTGTTTTAAATGTAAAGAAGGAGGAGGATGAAAGAGAGGCAAGATTTGGCTCCCGATTACATATGTGGGGTGAGAAAGAGTTAAGGAATGCGATATAGTGCTCAGTTTAACCTGAGAGTCTGAGAGTATTGGTACCTAAAACAGAAACAGGAAATCTGGTATGAGAAAAGGAATAATAAATTTGGTTTGGATATGCTGAGTTTAAAATGTCCAATTGGTTAATTGGACAAGGCAGGCACATAGAAGAAATTATTCTCCTTAGAAACAGAATTAAACTGAAGAAAGTTGTTTTCTAATTTAATATATTTTTTTAGAACTTCCCATTTTAGTTCTATTACATCTTAATCATTAATCACTTTTTAAAAATGTTTTGAACCAAGATTAGAATTAAACATCTACTCACTTGCTTCTTTCAAAACACAACTTCAATGCTAAAAAAGAAAAAAAATTCAAATTCAATAAAAATATGTCTCAAAATGAATGTGTGGGTTCTTAGAGAACAAAGGTTAACCTTAGCTGTTTTATGTATAATTTTGGTAAATTAGAAAGTGTAAAGACCTAAGCCAATTTTTGGCAGTTTTTAGGCTTCTATGGTCTTGAATATCTTGAGCCTATGGCATTATGAATAAAAGGTAGCTAATTCATGGATAATTTATGTCCTTCAGAAACAATATGACTAGAAAGATATGGTATGGCTAAGAGCTTATGAATATTGGGAGACTGAGTTAATACCAAATTTCAAAGTCTAAATAAAATAGTTCTTTATCAGCAGGACATCCCATTTTAAGTGGAAAAGAATTATAGTTCCATAAGCAATTAAATGGGAATTTTAGGGGGAGTTTTGCAAAGCCTCAGACAACATGCAAACACTTGCAGATGACACAGAGTAACATCCCATAAAAGAAAAAGAAATTAGAGTTTTCTGGTATGAAGGGTGGTATAAAAAATTTTACATGGATTTTTCAGATCACAGGCATGATGCAGCATCATCTATCAGTCTCTCCCAGGAATGTGGAAGGGATAACTGTATAATGTTCAGGCCTTGGACAATATGTGTCTTAAATAACTAAGCCTAAGAAATCATAAAATTGGTAAACCCCAATTAAAAAAAGGGTGACTAAAACAATAACAGATAATATATGCTACTACTATTATTGAGGAATAAATTCTTCATAAAATGTAACAATGATGTGTAGATTTTAAGCACATATGCATGTCTGTTAAAATACATTCTGAAAAAATCCTGTTATAAATTACTTAATAATTATGTCCAAAATCTCATTCATTTTCACACATAGTTCAACACTAAGAGAAAGTATGCAATTAGCTCTGCATAGGTTATGCTTCTCATAACTCTTTGTTTCAATATGCATCATGAAATTTCCAACAATTCAATTTATTCAGTTTAATATTATTCTCTTCTCAATCTTCAAGGCATTGCTATAAAGCACTCTGATTTTCTGCAGGCCCCCAGGCATCAATTAACATGGATACCAGCATCAATACAGTAATCTAAATTAAAGACAGATTCTTGGTCATATCACTAACATGTTATGCAGCTCAAAATTTTGGGGAGTTTTTCCCTTCACATTTAAGTCTATTTTTACATTTCAAATTTGTCAGAAGCATGAGTGGTGTCTGACTTAACAATACGTCTTCCTAACCTCTAGAATCCAAAATAATGAATGCATAAATGCTGTGAGTTCTCTTAAATGATTTAAAATTTATATATATATATATATATTGACCTAAAAGTACCAAGTAATATGTTATTGATGTAGAACAAAGGAGTTTTGTTGTTTTTTCTTTTCTTAGTATAATAAGTCTTTATTTTTAAATTTTTTTTCTGAAATGACAGGTTTTTGCATCCAGAGATAGAAACTAAAATATGGATTGTCAACATTTTGACATTGCTTCTGAGATTTTATTGTTATCTGAATATACTACTCTCATGATGATACTTTGCTAGAATTGAAATCAGAATGACATGAGCTCAAAATCCCCCTTTAGACACTTAATAACTATTAAGTCAGTTATAACTTGACAAGTCAGTTATTATTATTATTATTTTTTGAGCCTATTTCCTCATCTATATAGAGATGGAAGAAAAAATAGCATCTACTACTTAGCTTTGTTGGGAGGGGAAAAAATGAGGTGGTATATATACTTTGCAATAGTGACAAATAAAGACAACTTATTAGCATTAATGTTTCACATAGAAATGTTAAATATAAAGGAAAAGAACAGAAATCTCTACTACAAAGATTTTATTAACCTTTCCTTGGACAATTCTTATTTAAACCATCAATGACAGATATTTATTGGACACTGATTATCTGCTGGAAGAGCTCATTATTTGATGACTGAAAGCATATGTAGAAATAGATTTTTCTATAAATCCACAAAGATGTGATCCAATGCTTCGTCATAAAGTGAAGATGATCTTGGAGCCTTTAAAGGCTTTCAGTAGAATACAGGACTGACTAGGTGAGAGAGGTTTCAAGCAGTCTTAGAAATAATTCAAACTTGTTTTCTTTAGATCTGTCTAAATAACCATGGGTACTGGTGGATTAGTATCTTACCCACTAAATTAAAAAATGGCCATGAATTCTGTGTGGTCTGTTTTCAATTCTGCAATAAAAACAGAAGGTGGTGACAATTTCAATTCTCTTACACTGTTTATAAAGATTAATTTAGTTATTTACATTTAACAGTAGAAAAGGGGTCTGAGGGATAAGCTGACACAGAAACAATGGAGGCAGGTGGAGTGTGGATCATTTAATCTCTATGAACCAGGGTTCTTCCTCTTAAAGCTCCTTCCAGTTCTAATTATATGATTCTATGAAACTGCAAAAAATGATAGTGAAAGAGTAATTATAGTAAACCTTAATGTTCCTTTGCCAGAACTAGATAATTTGGATAGAAAAAGAATAAAGCAAAAAAAAGCAGAAAAAGTACATTTCAAAGACTTATTGTAACTTTTGAATGGTAATATTAAGGAAAATTATAATTTTAGAATCAGTTTCTTAGGCAAAAACCATACATAAATGTAAAAGAATGGAATACCCTAGATAGCCCATCAAATAATTTAAAATATCAATAATACAAAAACTTAAGCAAAAGATACAGATCTAAAATCATGCTCAGTTATCAATCTAATGAGCAGATCAAACAAATCACAGAAGCAATATGTTTAAACAACATTAGCATAACACAATTTAGGGAATGGAGCTAAAGTAGTGTTCAGTAGAAAAATTATACTACTTAAAAAATGTTGACCAAAAAAGTTGCAGATGAATTGGGTATATAATTAAAGATAGAGTAAAACAATTTAAAACACCCAAGAAAGCAGAAAAGATGACTTGAAAACTAAAGAATATATAAAATAAAAAAATAAAGACTATAGAACTGATATTTTGTTTTTTTAAGTGAATAACAAAACTGATAAACTATTTGAAAATCTGATTTTCAGAAGAAAAAGCTAAAAAAACAAAATAATCATCTTTTAATAAAAAGGAACAAAGTAAATCCAAAGAGAATGGTGAGGAAATAATGATAACCAGAAACTGGTATAATTATATGCTAGTAAACATAATTTGCAGAAAATGGGCAAGTAGGTAAAAGAAAATAAGCAAACTAATAAGGTGAGAAATGGAAATCTTAAGCAATATAATCTTAAACTATAAATGAATTAATGAAGGTGGGGAGAGTGGGAAGAAACTCCTAGTCCAGATATATTTTAGAAGGGAGTACTAACAAACCTTTAAAAAGCAAGTAATGCTCCTGCTACAAATATTAAATTTCCCTAATTGAAAAAGAAGGCATTTGACTACGCTTTTTAAGACAAATATGGTTTTGATGCTCAAACCGGAGAGGAATAAGACAGAAAAAAAGAACTACAAATCAATTTTAATAATACAAAAATTCAAATGAAATCTCAACAGAGAATCTATAATCTATATATTAAATGTCACCTGCATAAAATTTGGCTTTTTAAGAAAAATATGAAAAAATGACCCAATATTAGAAACCAATCAGCAAAAGTCAAATAACCATTCAAAACTACATGATTATGTAAAGTGATGAAGAAGCCTGATAAAATTTCTTCTAACATGCTTCACACTTGTGACAAAGGGACCCTCCATCTTTAATATAATTAAAATTATGTATCTAAAAACCAAACAGCACTGTTTTCAGAGGAGAAAGACTTAAGTTTTCCTTATAATAAGTATATGGGTAAAGAATCTATCTCTCCATATTAGAATACTAAGAGCTTCTATGTTTGCCAAAGCAAACAAACAAACAAAAAACAAACAAACAAACAAACAAAAAAAAAACCAAGAAAGAAAATACAACAAGATCCAATATGCAAGAAGGGCTTTGTTTTGGGATGTTTAGATGCTTATGATTTCATTCCCCAACAATATAGAATTCCCTCTACCAATGTAGATCTTCGGTGGCTTTGTATGACTTTATAGTCTTTTAGTATTTTGAGAAGAAAAATGATTTGGTTTGTCTCACAAAGGCAGTGATTTCAGAAATGGAACCTAATTGAGGTCTTCTGTCCTTGAGGACCACTTTCTGTCCATTAATGAATGCTGCTTTTTGAAAATATGCTATATGCAAAATATATAAACATCTCCTTCAAATACATAAGAATTGTTCCTGTTTGTAGGCAACTTGATAAGTGCAGTGCCTGGCATACATTAGGTACTTCATAACTGCTTTCTGACTGACTGACTTAAAAAACTCTAAAAATCCAACAAACAAAATGAGACAGTTAATAGCCTCAATAAAATATAGCATACAAAGAAATTCTACAAAATCTTTGGCTAAGTGGTTGTTTTACTACATAAAAGGGACAGATGCTTAATCTTTGCTTTAGGTTTCAGATGATTATATATACTAATAAGTGCTCGGTAAATATTGTTTATTGAATTACTGACAGAATTTCCTGGATTCATAGCACTATCTCTGCTTTAGGGAAATAATGCTGACTGCTTCTATGTAACAAAGAAAATTTATGTTCCTAAAATTGTATTACAAATAAAAACTGGTAGATAATGCATGCTAATTTTCCTCATTTAAAAAACTGAAGTTATTCACCTTCAGAGAAACAAATAAGCATAGTATGTTCTTACCTAGATATTTGTGAATGTATGTGTATATATGTGTGATCATAGATATCTATACAAATGTATGTATGCATATATATGTACATGTATGAACACAGACACCCAAATAATAAAGAAATACACAGCAGAGAACAAAAGAAAACCTACAGGGAAATTGAAAAAAAGAAAAAAAAAAAAAAAAAAAAGATGGACAGCTCAGGAATATAATGTATTGTATTTATTATATAGGTTTTCCTGATATAAACATTTATTGTTTCATATTCTGAATCTTTTCTTATGTTATAGGACATTTTTTTCTATTTTGTACTTAAGTTTTAAGTAAATACATTTAAAAAAACAAAAGAAACTGAAGCTACAATTTTTTATATCAATGAAAAAATAATAAAATACTAACTATAAAACATTGCAAACACATGTATATGCTTTTTATCTATCAACATAATTTTCTTTTATATGGAACAAAAGAAATTTTTTCCCTTGTTTTATAACTTAGGAAATGAAGACAAATGAAAAAAAGGGAATGAAAACAAGTATGAAATTGCAAAAATGAATGACCTGATTATTGTGAAAATCACTATTTGAGAAACGGCCAGCATTTTATCACCACTTCCAAAGAAGTTTCTACTTATAAATTCATTATGTTATTATTATCTGATGTTAAAAATCACTACAATTCAGAGAACAAATAAGACTATATACAAAATAAATTAAGTATCCATATGCCCAAACTAAGCAACCACAGCTGCTGAAAAATGTGTTCATAGGATCTGAATAACATTTTCTTTAAAGCACTTGTTAGAAAACCAGAATTTTGCTATTCTTTTCATATTACAAAATTATTTTGCTGACTAATCTTATTTTTAAATTAGCAACATTAAATTTTAATTTATCAAGCTTGAATGTCCCAAAAGACATGCAAAAGAGTCAGTTAGAAGGGTCCTTAGAGATGATCTAGCTGAAAGATCTGCACAAGAATCCCCTTGACAACACTCTAAACAAATGATAGCCCAACCTATTCTTTAATACTTTCAGTTAAGGGAAAATCCAGCAGTTCCTAAGGTAGTTCATTCCATTACTGAATAGATATAATTGATAGGAATCCCCCCCCCCCAATAAATCTAAATCTGACTTTGTAATTTCCCTCAAATGCTACTAGTTCTTCCTCCTTTGACTAAGGATAAATGTAATTTTTTTCTGACACAACTGTCATGATCCTGCCTCCAATCCACCCTTTTACCTATAAAACTTCCCCAGGCTACAATTCCTTCAACTAATCCCAAAATTCCATTATGACCAGATCCTTCACCATCTTGGCTTGCTCCTGGCACAGTGTCTAGCTTATGAGTATTTCCTAGCATGTGATACTCAGAATTCAATACAATTTCAGATTTTATTGCACCAAGGCAGAAAATACCTATATTCTCATGTCCTTAATCCTGAAGACACCTTTCCTATAGTTAAAGCCCAGAAGCACTTTTCTTGGGGTTTCATACATACGATTGACTCAACTTGTAGATTTTTCCCCCCAGATGAACTGCTGTCTGATTATGTCTCAAACATTATATTAATTTCCTTATATTTAGCCTTACTACATCTCATTAGATGTGACCCAGGTCCCATTCTGATAAGATCTTTAATTAGCATTACATAGGTATGTAACCTAGGCCAAGTCATCATATCTATAGTTCTCAATATTCAAATCTATAAAATGAAGGGATTTCATCAAACAAATGCTAAGATTTCTTTTGAAGCTCTGTGATCCTATAAACAGAAATGGGAAGGGTCATGATACTTAAATGTTTATTGAAGATGCTCTCTACAAATAAAAATGGGGGATAAGTGCCCAATCAAATCAGCAAGAAGGTAAAGTCATCTCTAAAGAATTGGCAGTAAAGCATTGGGTAAAACTTCTGGTTTTATTTTATTTTTTTAATGTAGGCAATTTTTATGCTGTTATAATAGCAGTACGAAAAAGCTCTTGTCAATTCTAATATCCAATTGTCATAAATAGTTATGTTACTTATTTTATTTTACATGATTTACAAATCTATGGCTCAAAGCAATAAAATTACTTTTGGGGACTTATTTATAAGGACGAAATTCTGGCAAAGCTTTTCTACTTTCATCATATAATAAATGAATTTTAAAGAACAAAATTTTTGCCAAGAGAAATTTATTAATTTTATATCAATGAATAAGCCATACCAAGGTAAGGATACAAGAATCTATCAGTTTATTTATACATGAGTTGCATTCCAAAATCTTGTTCACAATTTAAGATATTTATAAGTAGACTTTTTCCCTTATATAAACAGTGTTTGAGACTATATACTTACTGTACAGTGTACACTTAACAAAAATGTGCTGTTAAATAAACAAGATTTAGTGGCTCAAACTTATTCACTATCAATTATATCTATTCAGTGGCACAAACTTATTCACAGAGTCTATTTAACCCATATGGTTTACAGAAAAACTTAGAAGTCAGAACACTAGGAATACATTTTTCTTCTCATTGGGTTATGATCAACTTTTCACATGACGAACAATTTCCTTTCATGTCTCTGTCTCTCTAACTGCTGTCAAAGTCGCTTGTTATTAGATCATAGGTTTACAGCCAGAAAGGCACTTAAGGAACACTTAATTCCTTTATTTTAGAAACGATGATACTAAGGCCTGGTGAAGTATAGTGACTAGTCCAAGGTCAATTACATAGTAAGTCACAAGCTAAGGATTCAAACACGTATCTTGTTGAATCTATAACTACCTCCTATATATCTTGAACTAAGTGATCTGCCACTAGTACAAGTCTATTCTTAATCTTCTTATTGGACTGCCATTTTCTTCTTCTACTTCTTCTTTTTTTTTTTTTTTTTTGCTGAGGCAATTGTGGTTAAGTGACTTGCCCAGGGTCACACAATGTTAAGTGTCTGAGGCCAAATTTGAACGCAGGTCCTCCTGACTTCAGGGCTGGTGCTCTATCCACTGTGCCACCTAGCTGCTCCTAGACTGCCATTTTCAATGGTTGTTGCTCATATATGGAATTTCCTCCTTTCCATATCCTGGCTTCCTTCAAGTCTCAACAAAACAACAATAATACCCATCTTCTTTGAAAGGATTTTTCCTAGGTCTCCAATAATACAAGTATCTTAGAGGTAGCAAAGTGGCACAGTAGATAAAGTGTTGGACCTGGACTGAGGAAGATCTGAATTCAAATAGGTATTTGAGTTTGGGTAACTCTGGTCAAGTTATTCTATTTGTATGTGTGCCTCAATTTTCTCAATTGTAAAATGAGGAATCATAATATCATCTATATCTCAGAGGTGCTATGAAAAGTAAATGAGATATATCTATGAAATCTATAGCAGTGTGCTTGGAACTTAAAAAGGTACTTAATAATTTGTTTCCTTCCTGCCTCTCACATTTTATTCTATTTTTCTTTTCTCTCAGTCTCTCTCTCGTCCCTGTATATATTCTTTCCACACAGTTAATGGCACATTGTTTCCTCTAAGACAGAGTACTCTGAGGCCAGGGAGAATTTTTGCTTTTCTTCTATTCCCAGAGTTTAACATAGTACCTGGAACATAGATAGTTAAGTGCTTAATAAATGACCTTTATCCACTAAATCATTCTCTCATTTTTGATCTTTACTACTTATCCTTTCCTTCCAAATAACAAAAAATATCCAATTTTCTTCTATCTTTAAAAACTATATGACTAAGATTGTATTATTTTATGTCTTCTCCTTCTCAATTTTTAGACCAACTTTTAGAATAGGAATATGTACATACCTGTCTTGATTATCAAGGGGAACAGATCTTCTTCCCAAGGAGGGTGGTAAAGCCAGCTTACCTACCTGCCATCCTATCTTTATGACATAATTTTCATAAGACAGATGGACAGTTAGAAGAGATAACTTCTAAGGTTCCTTTTTTCATGATTTTAGATATTTAAAAGTCAAGGTAGTAATTTCACAAATAATCTTCAAAAGAATAGTCCTTAGGTATAGCAAAATCACATTCTACCAACAAGATGCCCAAATTAAAAGAATAATATACATTTACAAGTCTAGACTTGTTAAATAAAAAAAGTCACAAAAAGTTTATTAAATAACATAGAAGTATAAGATAATTTAAAGTTTATAGGTTACATAGAGCTCAGAGAAAAGTATCAAATGTTTAATAGAAATTAGTTGACATTTTAAATTACCACAAAAATTTTTTCTGAAACACAATGGCCTTTCTTTCTAACCTTTTATTTCATATTTCAATTATGTTTATTAAAAAAAAATCCTTTCAAAATGACATCTTCAAATATAATTAAAAACTGGAAGTAATAATCTTTAGTTTTGTTAGATAAAAAAATTAATTACACAGTGTTTGTTTTGACAATATTTGTATGTATTGCTAAAAATCCATAAAAAAATCAAGTATTAATGCCATTTTCTTGCCTATCTAGGAGACATTCTCTGTAATAAGAATCCTTGAAACTGAAAGAGGAAATACTGTCACTAGTATATTTTTTTTTAAGTAAAAAAACCATAAGCTGTTTATATAGTAAATGCTCTGTACCAATTTTAGTAATATTTTAACTTTTCCCAAACTCTTTATCTGTGCATCTTTTAAAAAGTTTTGATTATATAAAAAATAATAAGTAGAATTTAACAACACAATTAGTGTGTGTGTGTAGAAACGGTGAGCTCAGAAAAAAGGTAAAAATAGTATGGAATTTTAAAAGGAATATTTCTTGGTAAGAGGACAAAAATGTTTTTGAATATTATTTATATCTATAAACTATCATTTACAGACAAAAAATTAAAGGTCAATACTATTTTAAGATGATCTTTTATACCTAATTGTAAAGCTACAAGCCATTCTTATCATCTTGATAAAGTACAGTGTATAAAGAGTCGTCATAATTGTAATCCAGAGTAAGAGAAGTATATTCATATTCTTGGACTGGAATTAAGATACTTGGGCTGGAATTCTGGCTCTAACACTTACTCTTTTCCTATATGGTAGAGAAAATGATCCCTCTACATATATCTTAAGGAGTTGTCCTGAAGGTCCAAGGAGATAATGTCTATATGATAACATTGTAAACCTTAAAGATCTATATGTTAGCTAACACAATTATTTAAAGTGTCAAAATTGTGATTTTTCATTAATTTAGGTATGCCTTTTCCCAATAAAGATGAATTAGTGAAGTTTTATGGTACCGGAAAACTATATTTATGACCCATTTAGCTTTCTACTGTTTATTAGTTTATAGCCTATTTAGAGTACCACCAACTGTAGGAAAGCTACATCTAGAAAATTGGATGTTATACAAATTGTCATACAAATTACTTGGGGAGGATTAAATTCTCCTCATCCCGTACTGCAGGTTTGGCTCTCCTCACCAATCTCCCATTTCTCTTTTGCTTGAGCATCTTCAATAAATATTAAGCAATCAGGATTGGTCACCCCCAAAGGATACATTTCCTAGGACAATTTAGCTGATTTGGCAACTGAGGCCTAGAAAAGTTAAAGTGCTTTGCCCAACACTATGCAAGAAACAAGAAAGTCAAGATTTGAAACCAGGGCATGGTACTCAAAAACGAATACTCTTAGAACTATACCTTATGCTATATTTTATCAAGTCTCAAAAGAAGCTAGCTTATAGCTCAGTGCTTAATTCTTATATTTATTGTTAAATCCTATAATATGTATGCTATATATTTAATTTTAATGATTTATGTTCTTCCAGAGTAGCATCTGAAATTTTGTTATTATCTTAAGTATTATTATAAAAATACCTATTGAAGACTGAGGGCAGATACGAATATTATTTTTGGGCAAGACAATTTTGGAATTTGTTTTGCTTGACCAGATCTATGTGTTTCAAGGGCTTTCATGTTTTTTCCCCCCAAAGATTGGGGGAAAGAGAGAAAGTAGATTTTCACTACTTGAAAAATTAAAAGATAACAAAAAACCTTGTTCAAATGTTTATCTAGGCTCATTAACCCACAGTATATTCAAAGGAATATAGATTTAAAGTTGGATAAATTAGAACCTAATCCCTAATCTACCTGATTACATTATGGTAACATTAAACATGATTCTTGAATCATAAATGATTTAAGTAATACTGGTCAGTAATAGTCATTACTCTTAAGCTTACATTGAGAAAGAAAGAGGACCTGCTTGCTAAGTTAAGATCTCTTCAAGTTCTAAATTTATAATCCTAAAAGTTTTATTAAGCTTAGTTTTAATATGAGCAATATTTTTTATATTATAGACAAAGTGTTACAAAGTCAGCGGTAGTTCATTTGACAATGTAACTGAAGAGGTGGTCTTTATTGTAGTTATATGTTGAACTATTAGGCATGAGGTCAACCTATTTGCATTCAGAACTTCCATATGAAAAAATGGTCAGAAGCTAAAATCTGGGTTATCCAACGTCATGACCAATGAATTTTTCCATACCTACTGGAATAATGGACTTATAATAGCTGTTACTTAAAGGGACAGTAAGTATTGTTATACATCTGATCCTCAAGGAGAAAAATCTTGTTTTAGGGCTTATTAGAAAAAGACATTTTTGCAAATGCAAAGTAATTCAGGATTTGTTTCTTAAAGTATATAGAAGAACAATTAATATAGATTGTAAAAAGATAAGTAGGTTTAATTTCTTTTTTTTTTTTTGCTGAGGCAATTGGGGTTAAGTGACTTGCCCAGGGTCACACAGGTAGGAAGTATTAAGTGGCTGAGGCCACATTTGAACTCAGCTCAGGTCCTCCTGACTTCAGAGCTGATGCTGTCCACTGAGCCATTTAAATTAAAAACAAAACAAAAAACTAACAAAATAGTCTAATTTGGTGGTTCTTAAATCTGCTTTTCCAATGATCCAGAATATCTGAAAATTATATGGGAAATTAAAATATGTACACAGTATATATTTTAAAAAAAATGCTAGTTTAGGAGTAAGGAGAAACTTGGATAGGAATCCTACGTCTCTGAAAGATATCTGACCTGTATGAAATGACCTTTTTTTCTTCCCTAGAGATTCTTCATCTGTAAAATACAATGAAGGGGTTGGTGGTTTCAAAGGTCCCTTACACTTTTAAATTTATGATCCTATAAACCTTTCTGCACCTTGGCTTTCTCATCTGTAAAATGAGAAAAATTACTATATTCACTTCTTTAATTGAGGAAGACATAAACATCTTTAACTATTTCAAATGCTACATAGCTGTTGGTTAATCCTTGAGAGAAGTAATTTTCCTTATATTTATCTTTATCCCTAGAACATAAATAAATTAAGAAAATAGGGATCTTTAAATAAAATCAAATGATTAGAGAGCATCAGTTCAAATTAGGAATCATGGCTTTAGACCATTCTGTTTTTCCAAAATGTGGCCTAAGGGAATACAATGTTGGCACATGATTCAGCAAATTAATCAATAAGTATTTAAGTTATTAAGAACCTATTATGCGCTGGGCACTGT
Source organism: Sminthopsis crassicaudata (assembly GCF_048593235.1). NCBI lineage: Eukaryota > Metazoa > Chordata > Mammalia > Dasyuromorphia > Dasyuridae > Sminthopsis > Sminthopsis crassicaudata. Next base: position 572,596,697 of record NC_133617.1, on the reverse strand, counting down.
ACTAGACAATGGGAAATCAAAACCAAAATCAAAAAAGTCCCTATCCTCCAGCAACTTATATTCTAACATTATTAACATTCATAATAATTCCTCAACTTCGATTTTTGTTTTGAATATTTTTAGACTCTTTAATCACATTAATCAAAAGCAACAATTCGGCTTCTTGGAAGCTTGAGCTTAAAGAGTTTTTAGCTTCTCCAGCCTATTGCTATATTTATATTAGAATGACCAACTATGTAAAATTGTTTCTTTTCCCCTACATTAAAATACCTATGTCTTATTATATGGTTGTGTTCATTGCTATGACAGAGAATTTTTGTAGCTAAGATCCTCAGAAGAGAAATTCATTCAACCTCACAGGAGGCAGTATCCCATTTTTGACTCATTTCTGGAATTAAGCTCTTTTTTTAACTATTTCCTAACTCATAATATTAATTACCTCTAAGTTCCCTCAGGAATGTCTCTGAGTAAAACCTTAAAAAGATGCTTAGACAAGGATTCATTGTTGAGGAATGACTACATAAGCCTATTTTGAACTCCCCCATACTTCTTTCTAATTCAGACAACCCAAGCTAATGTGAATAAATAACAAGGAACAAGATAGAAAGACTAACAATCTGACAGATGTTTCCATTATAGATCAAACAAGAAAAAATATTAAAACAATTACAGTTTAGCTGTAATCACATTTTTTATTACATATACAAGGGCTATTGGTACATGGATCTTAAAAGGTGACAAGCAGAGAAACAGCCCTATTAATTTGCTTTAAATAACATTAAACAAACACAATTTTTATAATTCTTTTGGATTATGATATTAAACTAATAATGCAACTAGAACTACATCCTTTATCTACTATGAAAGGAACCAAAAGATAAAACACCTATTTCTGTATGAATATGAAATTCAAGTGTAATTGTTTTCTAGTATAAAAGCAAATATATTTCTAAGGATGAAAGATCACAAGAGGAACTTAACTCTCCCATATATCTTCTAGCAATGACTTAAAATAGACATCAGCTTGAATAATGATATAAAAATTCAGACATTTATTGGTAACCTCTTATATTTCAGCCTGACTATACAAAAAACAGTGAAAAGTCTGACTAGGAATATCAGCATGAACTCAGATGAGAAGACCTGAGCCTAAAACTTTGGGCACAGAAGGTGTGGAATAAAAGATCAAGAATTCAATGAGAAATAATGGGAGGAAAAAAAAAAGGAGCCAGTAGTACCAGGTCTCGCACTATACAACAAAGCAAAAATCATCAAAATGATTTGGTAGTGTTTAAAAACAACAAAAATTGATCAGTGGGACAGATTATGAACACAAAACGTAACTAATCATAGTAACTCAATGTTAAAAAACGCCCAAACTTCAATTATATAAGACTCATTGTTTTGCAAGAACTACTGTGAAAGGAGCCTGGCAGAAATTACTTTTATAACATATTACACAATATAATACATTTAAACTCCAATAAGATATAAGTTCTAGAAATACAATAACCTAAGTAAATTAGAGGCAAAGGAAATGAAATTCCATTCACAATCAGGGAACAGAAGAAACCTTGACCAAATGAAAGAGACAAAGAGGATCACAGATAATAAAATGGAAAATTTTGATTGCATAGAATTAAAAAGTTTTTATATAAAATTAATTCAGCAAAAATTAGGAAGGAGAGGACTCCTTCCTAGAAAAGGAACTTTTCCGACTGGAAAAAACTTTTTTTTTCAGGATGTTTCTCTGACAAAAGTGTAACATACAATACGGATAATTGATTCCAATATATAAGAAAAAAAATCCATTTTACAACTGACATGATATGAACATATAAAAGATATGAATGTATAGTTCTCAAAAACAAAATCAAGTTATAAACATATAAAAATACTCCAAATAAATAAAAGTAAATTAAAGTAATTCTAAGGTGCCACCTCAAAAATATCAGTATGACAAAGATGCCAACAAATGACAACTGTTGAAAAAGCTATGGAAAGACAGGAAAAGTAATGCACCATTGACAGAACTGTGAATTAGTCTAACAATTTCAAAAAGCAGGTTAAAATTATTAAGATAACTAAATTGGTATTTCAATACCAGTCACAATAGATCTGTATGCATAAAAATATTTGTTCCAACACTTTATGTAGCAAAAAAAAAAAAAATCTGGAAACAAATAAAGTTCCTGAAAACTGTGGAATGGCTGAATAAATTATGCTATATGGAACGGAACGTTTTGTCTGAAGAAATGAAGGGATGAATTCAGAGAAACTGGAGAAAGCCATTATGAACGGATGCAGAGCAAAGTGAGCAGGACCAGGATAATAATTTATAAAATAACTACACCTTTGTAAAGCAAAACAACTTTTGAAAGATTCAGTAATTCTACTCAATTCAGCATTCACCTATGACTCTTAAGGGCATAATTCCCATCTCTTCACAAAAGTGAATGACTAGAAGTACATATTCAGGTATGACCAATGTATGGATTTCTTTTATCTTATTATGGTATCTAGTTATAAAGGAGAATTTTTTTTTTTTTTTTTTTTTTTTTGCAGAGGGAATGGTGGGAAGGAGGAGAGAAAAGAGAAGAGTGATAGTGATGCTTCCCCTCCCTCCTCCCCCCAAAATACTAGAGCATTAGCAAATCATTTCAAGAAATGAACAGAAGAGTTTTAGGGAGGAACACAGATAAGCAAGACAGCCTTGAAGTATGCAGAATGAAAGAAAAACAAGCTGCTCATAATGAGATTAAAAGTTTCAAAAACAATTCTTTTTTTTTTTTTTTTTTTTTTTTTTACATAGAAAGGTTTCTAGCAGGTAGCATAGTCTGCCAAATTCAGAATAAACCTTTAAAAAAGTCATCAAATAGAAAACTTCCTAGAGTTCTCTTTAAAGCTGTTAAAAGAATCAAGTTTATTCACTATTACAGTGGATCTTAAATTAATACCAATAAAATATACTCATAAATAATACCAAGATTCACTATCTTGCACTGGAAATATTAAACTCCTACCAAGGTAGAGTACTGGACACCTTTCTGGGTTACAAGAACCCAAACTTACTTTTGTTAAATATATTGGCTTTAAAACAGATTGTGATGTCACTGACAGAATAGAGAACTCCTAGTGAGGAAAACCCCTCTACCAGCATATATCACAGTCTGCAATTTATAGAATATAATAGTTTCCTTGGGGACACCAAGAGTCACACATTCAGTAGCAGTCGGAGGTGGGGCAAATAAATAGCAAAATCTTTTTGTACTTAATACAATGGGCCAAAAAAAAAAAAAAAGTAAAGAAGCTTCTTATTAGATCCTTCCATCACTCTATTACTTTTTGTGCCTTTAATCAATTCAAAATTTATTGTTAATTTTCAGATTGGTATTCCTTAATTATACTTCAACTTATTTAAATGTTGCGGGGGAGGGGAAGAGGCAGGGAACAAGGCAAGAAAGGCTGCGGAATGAGTTCCTATCAAGGTCGCACTTACTATGAACTATTTTACTGACAGAAATCTTGGGAGTCCACTAATTTAAGTTCCGGTGTGAGACTTTTAAAATAATTGATTTTTTTTCCAGCAAATTGTTGGGGCCGGAAAACCTTTCCTATACTATTGCTTAGGTAAGAATTGGGGGGAGGGGAAACAGGTTAAAAAAAAACAGATGGGAATCTGTGGATCTCAGAAGCCTCCAAGTTCCTCAGGCACCAAGCTAAAATCTAGTCCTGCCACAGCGCTCCATTGACGAGCTCAGATGCTATTTTAAAAAATCTCCGCGCAGCTGGGGTGATAACTCGGCCGGACACCAAATTCTTGGAAGAGCCCCCTTTAGCCGGGGACGGGGTGGAGGGCGGGAGTAGCTTATCTTCGTCTTTCTCTCCCTTCCCCCGGTTTCTCGGACCCCTCTTTTCTACCCTTTCCAGAAACCCTTCGTCCGGTGAGGTTCTGGTACCGGCTCCCCGCTCCCTGCCTGCCGGCCGGATTTATCCGTCTGCGAACCGAAGTCTGCCCCGCATCCCGTCACCCCTAACCCCAGGGTCACCCCGGCCCACCGCCCGCAAACCAGCCTTAGCATCGTAACCCGGACCTCTGGATCTTACCATAGTGAGACCTCCGATACCCCCAGCCACATCACCCTTCCGGGGCAACGGGCGGAAGAGGCGTTTGGCTCCGCCCTCTTCCCCTCGCCTGGCTCCCCACACTTCCCGATGATTGGTTCGAGGAAGGAACGGGTTTCACGCACTGCAAGGCTGCGGCGACGCGGTTGGTCTAGAACGTAGGGAAGGGGCCTCTCATCTGTCCTTGGGTAGTGACGCAAGGGAAGAAACATCCTTCCTATTGGTTACGCCTCATTCTATCTCGGGAGCGGGCCTTTTGGAGGAAGCCGGAAGCGGAGACCCTAAGTGAGGTAAGCCCGGAAGCGGGAGTGTCCTCATCAAGTTTATGAGTCCGCTTAATCCACTGACCCCGGTCCATCCTTATTCTTGCCCGGGTCAGACTCCTGGGCCTTCCCCAGCTTATTTCAGCAGTCATTCACTTCCCATTCTTTGCCGCCGACGCTTCAGAAAGTGCTTGCCGACCCGCTTTGTCTTAGCCTGGGCAGAACCTGTGCCCTTACTATTGCTAAACTTGGAAGGGGTGGAGGATGGGGAAGGGAAGACTAATGGATTTAATAGTTTGTGATCCCAAAGCCTTTCTTCCGGTCAGATGTTCGCAAATTGTAAGGCAGAATCATTAAGCATTTATTAAGCGCTTACTATATGCTTTTCACTTGATAAGACTAGCGTCGTTCTCCCCCTCCCCCAATTCTTTACTTGTCATTAAAGAAACTCAAAATCGAATGTGGAAGCTACGTGTAAAAGACTAAATACGTTCGAGATACATATGCAAAGTAGACGTATCAGAATCTCAGGATAGGATTTTGGGAGAGGCCTTCTGCAGAAGGTGGTATTTGAACTTGGGGGAATCTAGGAATCGAACATGAGTGGAAAGAGTACTTTAGACAAGGGGACTGATAGGGTGAAGATACTGAGGTGGAAGGTAGGATATTCTGAGAGGAACCCAAGAATGCCAGCATGACTGGACCACACAATTATTAGTAATGTAGATTAAAAAGTAGACAAAGTGGTATAAAAATAGATTAAAGTAGGAAAGAGCCGTGTTATTAATGGCTTTAAATGTCAACCATTTGATTGTGGGGGTAATAGGAAGTCAGGAAAAAAATGGCAGGATTTGGCAGTGGGATTGGGGGTGGGATTGAGAGTGGCATTAAGATTTGAGTGACTAGGAAGAGGATTCTTAACAGGAGTAGTATCAGAAGATAGGGCATTTAAAAGAGTGAGAATTACTTATTCAATGCCATACCATTAGACTGCCAAGAAATTATAAAGTTAGAAAAAACAATAGGTCAAGAGTATAAAAGGAAATAATGAAAAAAAAAATCAAAGGAAGGTGACCTTGGGGTACCAGATCTCACACTATATTATAAAGAGGTAATTATCAAATTATTCTAGTAGTGGCTAAGAGTGGTTGATCAGTGGAAAAGATTGGGTATATAATACAGAGAAGTAAATGACCATAGTAATCTAGTGCTTGATAAATTCAAAGACCCCAGCTTTTGGGACAAGAACTCACTATTTGACAGAAACTGCTGGGAAAATTGGAAAACAGTATGACAGAAAGTAGGAATAGACCAACATCTTACACCATATACCACAATAAGGTCAAAATAAGTACATGATTTAGATATGAAGGGTTATAGCAAACAAATCTGGAGATCAAACAATACTTATTGGATCTAAGGAGAAGGAAGGAATTTACTTGCAAATGAGTGTTACAGAATTTAAAGTAGATAACTTTGATTATAATAAGATGTCCAAACAAAAGCAAAACAAAAGTTAGAAGGAAGGCAGAATGCTGGGAGAAAAAAAAAAAAAAAAAAATGTATTCCAACTATCTCTGATAAAGACCCAATTTCTTAACTTCGATAAAATAAAATTCTTAAACATAGAAAATGGTCAAATTTATAAGAACATAAGTCATTCCCCAGTTCATATATGGTTAAAGTAGATGAATAAGCAGTTTTCAGATGAATTCAAAGCCATCTATAATCATATGAAAAAATGTTCTGAATAGTGATTAGTTGGAGAAAGGCAAATTAAGACAACTCTGAGGTATCACTTTATGCATTTTAGACTAGCTAACATGACAGAAAAGGAATATGATAAATGTTGGATAGAATTTGAGAAAACTAGGACAATAATACATTATTGATAGAATTATGAATGCATCCAATAATGCTGGAGAACAATTTGGAACTATGCCCAAAAGGAAATAAAACTGTCCATATCCTATAGTCCAGCAATACCACTATTACGCTTGTATCCCAAAGACATTGAAGAAAAAAGGAAAACACATTTACAAAAATATTTATAGCAATTCTTTTTTTTTTTTTTTTTGTGGTAGCACAGAATTGGAAATTGAGGAGATGCCCATTATTTGGGATATAGCTGAACAAGTTGTGATATGCTATATAATAGAATATTATTGTTCTGTAAGAAATGATGAGCAGGATCATTTCAGAAAAACCTGGGAAAACTTAGATGAACTGACGCCGAGTGATGTGACCAGAGCAAACAGAACATTGTACATAATAACAACTGTGAATGACTTAGCTATTCTCAGAAATAATAATGATCTGAGTACCAAAGTACTTAATGATGAAAATTGCCATCTAACTCCAGAAAAAGAACCAATAGAGTCCGAATGCAAATGGAGGCATACTGTTTTTCATTTTATATTTTCTTTCTTTTTTTTTTTTTTTTGTTCACAACACGACAATAGAGAAATATATTTTGCAAGATTGCACATACATAATCTGTATCAATTTGGTTATCAGGGGCGTTTGGTTATGGGGAAGGAGGAAAGGAGAGAATTTAGAACTCACAATTTTTTTTTATTACTATTAAAGCTTTTTATTTTCAAAATACATGCACAGATAATTTTCAACATTCACCCTTGCAAAATCTAGTGTTCCAATTTTTTCCCCTCCATTCCCCCTCTCCCAGAGAGCAAATAATCCAAAATATGATTAAACATGTACAATTTTTCTATGCATATTTTCACAATTATGCTGCACAAAAATAATCAGATCAAAAAGGAAAAAAATGAGTAAAAACAAAATGCAAGTAAACAACAACAAAAAGTGAAAGTATATGTTGTGATCCATACTCAGTCCCCATCCTCTCTCTGGAAGTAGATGGCTCTCTTCGTCCCAAGTTCATTGGAACTGGCCTAAATTATCTCATTGTTGAAAAAAGCCACTTCCATCAAAATTGATCATTGTATAATCTTGCTTTTGGTGTGTACAATATTCTCCTGGTTCTCCTCACTTAACTCAGTTCATGTAAGTCTCTCCAGGCCTCTCTGAAATCATCCTGCTGATAATTTCTTACAGAACAATAATATTCCATAACACTCATATACCATAACTAATTCAGCCATTTTCTAACTGATAAGCATCCATTTAGTTTCCAGTTTCTTGGTACTACAAAAAGGACTGGCACATTTTTACGCATGTGGGTCCCTTTGCCTCTTTTAAGATCTCTTTGGAATATAAGTCCCGTAGAGACACTGCTGGATCAAAGGGTATGCACAGTTTGATAGCTCTTTGGGAATGGAACTGAACAATTTAAAAAAAAAATAAATGTTAGAAAGTATTTTTATGTGTAATTGGGAAAAAAAATTTTAAAAATAAAAAGAGGAAGTGGAACAATCATTCAATATAGATGACTTTCTTAAAAGAGTTTAGCCACAGGGACAGCTAGGTGACTTCTCAGTGGATAGAACACCAGCCCTGAAGTCAGAAGGATCTGAGTTCAAATTTGGCCTCAGACACTTAACACTCCTAGCTGTTTGACTGGGGAAGTCACTTAACCCCAATTGTCTAAGCAAAAAAAAAAAAAAAAAAAAAGAGAGAGAGAGTTTAGCCACACCAGTTCTAGTGGTCTTGTGATGGAGAGCTATCTGCACCCAGAGAGAGAACTGGGAATCAAGTGTGGATTACAACACAATGTTCTCATTCTTTAGCGTCTGCTTGCATTTTGTTTTTTTCTAATTTTTCTTCGTTTTTGATCTGATTTTTCTTGTGCAGCATGATATTTGTGAAAATATGTATAGAAGAATTGCACATGTTTAACATACTAAATCACTTGCCGACTTGGGGGGGGGGAATGAAGAAGAGAGGGAAAAAAATTAGAGTACAAGGTTTTGTAAGGGTGGATGTTGAAAATTATCCATATAGTATACATATATTTAATTTATACTTTAACATATTTAAATGTGTTGGTCAACCTGCCATCTGGGTAGGGGGGAAGGAGGGGAAAAATTAGAACAAAAGGTTTGGCAATTGTCAATGTTGAAAATTACCCATGCATATATCTGGTAAATAAAAACTATTAATAAAAAAAAAAGAAAATTATCCATGTATATATTTTGAAAATTAAAAAAAAAACTTATGGAATAATAGGTATCCAGGATGGTCATTTCATATGAAGGTTTTATTTTATTTAAAGATGGAAAGCAAATAAATTTACCTATAAGTAGGTGTGAAAGAGTGAGAATTGTGGATGATGGAGTGGGCAGTTGGAGAAAATGAGAGAATGAATCAAGTGTAATGTAGAGGAATTGACCTTGTCAAGGAGGAGAGACACCTTATCTAAGACAAAGGAGAATATAGTGGAAGAATGCCTGGTTGATGTGAATGAAAAAGAGACATGAGGGGCCTGTTTCTTTGGATGGCCTCATTCTTTTCAATGAGATATGAAACAAGGACTTTACCTGAAAGGAAGACAAGGTTTCTGTGGGAGACTGGAGGAAAGATAAGATTCAGAAAAGTCTCATAGGGAGAGTGTGGTAGCTGATTAAATAGTAGGGAATAGAGATGCTACAGTGAGAGACCAGATGAAATTAGGTAGTTATGTAATGGACCTAAATGGCATGTTTCCTCCTGTTCTGTACAGTAGCATGTGAATAGGTCTAAGGATGTGAATAGTGGGAGGAATCCAGCATTGAGGTTTGACAGCAGGATAAAAGGACCAGGAGATTTAAGAATAGAGGATGATGTAGAGTTGAATTGGTTCACCAAGAGATTGAAGTAGGGAAAGAAAACAAATGTAGCTAGTTTTGGGGTAATGAGGCAAAGACTTTAAAGGAAGAAGAAATAAAGATCATAGTGACAACAGAAAACCAGGTTACCAGGTATCAAGAGAGACAATGATAAAAAAATAGAGTCAGGTACAAGAATTTCTGAGTTTATGAACATAGATGTAGAACTCTTATAAGTGATGACAAGATCAAGGTTATGACATTATTTGTGGTTAGGATTAAGTTATAGTGGAAATATAATTGTGAGAATTGAGTAGATTAAAGAATGGGAAGTTAGATTATTTGATGAAGCATCAACATGCATGTTGAAATCCCCTTTATGGGTTCAGGAATTGGAGTTGTGAGAAGGATTATGAGTTGGGAACTAAACAAATTGAAGGAAGAAAAATGTCCTGATTGACTTAATAGATAGCAGCTTTCAGGATTTGGATAAATTTGAATAGAGGAAACATCAAAGGAAGACTGGTTATTATTATTATTATTATTGTTAGAGGTAAAATCTAAAGTGGCAAGGCATAGCAACAAGTGTTCTCTGTCTTTCCCGTAACAATTAGTGACTTTGAAGTAGTAGAGGTAATACAGTCAGTCCTGAAAAGAGGAACAGTCAGGAAGAAGGCAGGTCTCAGTGAGTCCCAGGAGAAGGAATGAGGGGGGGAAAAGGTTTAAGATGAAAAAGGAGTATGATCATTGGAGAGTCAGAGTTACAGAGAAAGACAGATCTGGCATGGCTCAAGTTGGGGTTGGGGAATGGGATTTGTACATTTGCAGTTTGGAGTTAGAGATTCACTTGGGATGGGAGAGTATAACTCTTGAGATCCAGAGAGTAATAGTGAAGAGAGTTTGGCCATGGCAGTCTCATTTATTCTGTCCAGCCTTGTGACTGATTGTTGAGACCTGAAGTTCTATTTCACAGTGATGAGGTTTATAATTGGGGGTACCTAAATGAAAATGAGATCTAGTGGCAAGTTCAGGGTACAGGGAAACAAATAGAGCTCCCCTGCAACCCCTTTAGATTTGGCGCAAGGATATAGAGTTAAATGAGGTCTACTAGCGGCGCAAGAGTCTCCTGTAAAGGAATTTACAGACCTGAAAACCTAGATTGATAAAAGAGGTTTATTATGGGGTTTGGAAGTAAGGTTAAAAGGTGTTAGGTAAAGAGAGGAGAGCACCAGAGCCAGAGTGATTCCAGTGGGCAGAAATCCTGACTTTGGACTTGTGCTAATCTCTGCCATACTTTTAGAGAGAAGGTTTGGGCTGGTCTTGTTTCTGTTTTCTTGAGATATTGAGTGACTACTTTGTTAACTCTAGAAAGGTTTTATTTTTTTGGTGCAAAACAGAGAAACATTGAAAACACTTAAAATCATAAATTTAAAACATTTAAATTATCCTAGATAAATTTCATCTATTTATAGATGGATTTGAACATTAACATTGAATTAAAATTCTCAAAATGTAAGCTAACTCATTGATATACATAAAACCTAATCACACTTGTACTCACAATGTCTAAATTTTATTTACTAAATTGATATCTTAAATTTATTGATACAAAAGTGATTTTAGGTTTCATAAAATAGCCAATAGGAAGAAATACCGAATATGAAAAATTAAGTTTTTAAATATTACATTATATTTGATTTTACAAAGAAAGTTAGTTACATATGAAATATATCACAGAGAACATATTCATAGTCATTTTACAAGCCACTCATCCTTTTTTCAATGTTATACACAAATAAGAAAATTACCTATGCCTACTTTCTTGATAAAACTTTGCAAAATCCTGGGTAGAGTTATTCCGTAAATAGAAGGGAAAAACATTTAAGCAGATTGTGCCTCATTTTATATATTTGATGATTTATCTTGAATTTATATCACTTTGCTTTAAGTGGGCATTCTCATCATTGTAATTTGTTCTCCTTGCAAAAGCCTTTTTGCATTAGAAAATTCTCTCAAACTGTCTTTCTGAAAAATCTTTTCTTCAGTTACATTGTTTACTAATAGCAAAACTGCTTCTTTTCAAAAGATTGAAACTTAATTTTGGAGAGTTTGTTCTTTTTTTTTTTTTTTTTAAAGAGAGCTCTTTTTTTATTAAAAATCACTCATTGTTATGCTGTAAATATTAGATTTTTTAAAAGTTTACCTTTCATCTATGATTTCTTTTTTTTTTTTTAATTTTTTATTTTATTTTATAATTATAACATTTTTTGACAGTACATATGCATGGGTAATTTTTTACAACATTATCCTTTGCACTTACTTCTATTCAGATTTTTTCCCTTCCTCCCCCAACCCCCTCCCCCAGATGGCAAGCAGTCTTATATATGTTAAATATATTACAGTATAATTTAGATACAATATATGTGTGTAGAACCGAATTTTTTGTTGCACAGGAAGAATTGGATTCAGAAGGTAAAAATAACAGTTTACATTCATTTCCCAGTGTTCCTTTTCTGGATGTAGCTGGTTCTGTCCATCATTAATCAATTGGAATTGGATTAGCTCTTCTCTATGTTGAAGAAATCCACTTCCATCAGCATACATCCTCGTACAGTATCATTGTTGAAGTGTATAATGACCTTCTGGTTCTGCTCGTTTCACTCAGCATCAGTTGATGTAAGTCTCTCCAAGCCTCTCTGTATTTCTCCTGTTGGTCATTTCTTATAGAACAATAATATTCCATAACATTCATATACCATAGTTTACCCAACCATTCTCCAATTGATGGACATCCATTCATCTTCCAGCTTCTAGCCACTATGAAAAGGGCTGCCACAAACATTTTGGCACATACAGGACCCTTTCCCTTCTCTAGTAGTTCCTTGGGGTATAAGCCCAGTAGTAGTATGGCTGGGTCAAAGGGTATGCACATTTTGATAACTTTTTGGGCATAATTCCAGATTGCTCTCCAGAATGGTTGGATTCTTTCACAACTCCACCAACAATGCATCAGTGTCCCAGTTCTCCCACAGCCCCTCCAACATTCATCGTTATTTGTTCCTGTCATCTTAGCCAATCTGACAGGTGTGTAATGATACCTCAGAGTTGTCTTAATTTGCATTTCTCTGATCAATAGTGATTTGGAACACTCTTTCATATGAGTGGAAATAGTTTTAATTTCATCATCTGAAAATTGTCTGTTCATATCCTTTGACCATTTATCAATTGTAGAATGGCTTGATTTCTTATAAATTAAAGTCAATTCTCTGTATATTTTGGAGATGAGGCCTTTATCAGAACCTTTAACTGTAAAAATGTTTTCCCAATTTGTTACTTCCCTTCTAATCTTGTTTGCATTAGTTTTGTTTGTGCAGAAACTTTTTAATTTGGTGTAATCAAAATGTTCTATTTTGTGATCAATAATGGTCTCTAGTTCTCCCTTGGACACAAACTCCTTCCTCCTCCACAAGTCTGAGAGGTAAACCATCCCATGTTCCTCCAATTTATTTATGATTTCGTTCTTTATGCCTAAATCTTGGACCCATTTTGATCTAATCTTAGTATGTGGTGTTAAATGTGGGTCCATGCCTAGTTTCTGCCATACTAATTTCCAGTTTTCCCAGCAGTTTTTGTCAAATAATGAATTCTTATCCCAAAATTTGGGATCTTTGGGTTTGTCAAAGATTAGATTGCTATTTTTATTCACTATCTTGTCCTGTGAACCTAACCTATGCCACTGATCAACTAGTCTATTTCTTAGCCAATACCAAATGGTTTTGGTGACTGTTGCTTTATAATATAGCTTTAAATCAGGTACACTTAGACCACCTTCCTCTGACTTTTTTTTCATTAGTTCCCTTGCAATTCTCGACCTTTTATTCTTCCATATGAATTTTGTTGTTATTTTTTCTAGGTCATTAAAATAGTTTTTTGGGAGTCTGATTGGTATAGCACTAAATAAATAGATTAGTTTGGGGAGTATTGTCATCTTTATTATATTCGCTCGGCCTATCCAAGAACATTGAATGTCTTTCCAATTATTTAAATCTGACTTTATTTTTGTGGCAAGTGTTTTGTAATTTTGCTCATATAATTCCTGACTCTCCTTTGGTAGATATATTCCCAAATATTTGATACTATCGACTGTTATTTTGAATGGAATTTCTCTTTGTATCTCTTGCTGTTGGATTGTGTTGGTAATGTATAAAAATTCTGAGGATTTATGTGGATTTATTTTGTATCCTGCGACTTTGCTAAAATTCTGAATTATTTCTAATAGCTTTTTAGCAGAGTCTTTGGGGTTCTCTAAGTATACCATCATGTCATCTGCGAAAAGTGACAATTTGATTTCTTCATTTCCTACTCTAATTCCTTGGATCTCTTTCTTGGCTCTTATTGCCAAGGCTAGAGTTTCTAGTACTATATTGAATAGTAATGGTGATAGTGGGCAACCTTGTTTCACTCCTGATCTTACAGGGAAAGGTTCTAGTTTATCACCATTACATATGATGTTTACTGAAGGTTTTAAATATATGCTCCTTATTATTTTAAGGAATAGTCCATTTATTCCTATACTCTCAAGCGTTTTTAGTAGGAATGGATGTTGGATTTTATCAAATGCCTTTTCTGCTTCTATTGAGATGATCATATGGTTTTTATTAATTTGATTATTAATATGGTCAATTATACTAATAGTTTTCCTAATATTAAACCAGCCCTGCATTCCTGATATAAATCCCACTTGGTCATAGTGTATTATCCTGGGGATGATTTTCTGAAGTCTATTTGCTAATATCTTATTTAATATTTTAGCATCAATATTCATTAAGGAAATTGGTCTATAGTTTTCTTTCTCAGTTTTCGATCTACCTGGTTTAGGTATCAGTACCATGTCTGTGTCATAGAAGGAATTTGGTAGGACTCCTTCAATCCCTATTTTTTCAAATAGTTTACATAGCATTGGAGTTAGTTGTTCTTTAAATGTTTGGTAGAATTCACCTGTAAATCCATCTGGTCCTGGGGACTTTTTCTTAGGAAGTTGGTTAATAGCTTGGTCTATTTCTTTTTCTGAGATGGGACTATTTAGACTACTTACTTCTTCCTCTGTTAATCTGGGCAAGCTATATTTTTGAAGGTATTCTTCCATTTCATTTAAGTTATCGAATTTATCGGCATAAAGTTGAGCAAAGTAGCTCCTAACTATTGTTCTAATTTCCTCTTCATTAGTGGTGAGTTCACCCTTTTCATTTTCAAGACTATCAATTTGCTTTTTCTCTTTCCTTTTTTTAATCAGGTTTACTAAGGGTTTGTCTATTTTGTTGGTTTTTTCATAAAACCAACTCTTAGTTTTATTAATTAATTCAATAGTTTTTTTACTTTCAATTTTATTAATCTCACCTTTTATTTTTTGAATTTCAAGTTTTGTGTTTGTCTGGGGGTTTTTAATTTGTTCCTTTTCTAGCAATTTTAGTTGTAAACCCAATTCGTTGGCCCTCTCTTTCTCTACTTTATGCAAGTAGGCCTGTAGAGATATAAAACTTCCCCTAATTACTGCTTTGGCTGTATCCCACACATTTTGATATGATGTCTCATTATTGTCATTTTCTTGGGTGAAGTTATTAATTATGTCTATGATTTGCTGTTTTACCCAATCATTCTTTAGTATAAGATTATTTAGTTTCCAATTATTTTTTGTTCTATTTTCCCCTGGCTTTTTATTAAATGTTATTTTGATTGTATTATGGTCTGAAAAGGATGCATTTACTATTTCTGCCTTACTGCATTTGATTTTGAGGTTTTTATGCCCTAGTATATGATCAATTTTTGTATAGGTTCCATGAACTGCTGAGAAGAAAGTATATTCCTTTCTGTCTCCATTTAGCTTTCGCCAAAGATCTATCATATCAAACTTTTCTAGTATTCTATTTACCTCTTTGACTTCTTTCTTATTTATTTTGTGGTTTGATTTATCTAATTCTGAGAGTTCAAGGTTGAGATCTCCCGCTATTATAGTTTTGCTATCTATTTCCTCTTGCAGCTCTCTTAATTTCTCTTTTAAGAATTTAGATGCTGCACCACTTGGTGCATACATGTTTAATATTGATACTGCTTCACTATTGATGCTTCCCTTTAGCAGGATATAATGCCCTTCCTTATCTCTTTTAATTAGATCAATTTTTGTTTTTGCTTGATCTGAGATGAGGATGGCTACTCCAGCTTTTTTGGTTTTGCCTGAAGCATAATAGATTCTGCTCCACCCTTTTACTTTTAGTTTGAATGTCTCATCCTGTTTCAGGTGTGTTTCCTGTAAACAACATATAGTAGGATTCTGACTTTTAATCCAGTCTGCTAATTGCTTCCTCTTTATGAGGCAGTTTGCCCCATTCACATTTATGGTTAGAAGGACTAATTCTATATTGCTTGCCATCCTATTAACCCCTGCTTATGCTTTTCCCCTTTCCTTCCCTTTTACCCTCCTATCCAGTATTAAACTGGTAAACACCACTTGCTTTTCACAGCCCTCCCTTTTTAGGATCCCTCCCCCACCTTAAAGATCCTCCCCTTATTTTATCCCTTTTCCTCGAAATTACTGTATTCCCTTCCCCTTAGCTTACTCCTTCCCTTTCACTTTTCAATGAAGTGGAAGAAGTTTCACCATAAATCGAATATGTCTATTGATACACGCTATGTTCATCTCCCTCCTTTCTTTCTCTCAGATATAATAGGTTACCTTTGCCTCTTCATGAGATGTAGTACCACCACTTTATATGATATAATCTCCTTTCCACCTCTAGTTTCTAAGACAAATTGTACATATGTTCTTTACATATTTTTTTGACAGAAGTATAGTTCTCAAGATTTCTTTTTACCTTTTTTAGTAGTCTCTTGAGTTCTGTATTTGAAGATCAAACCTTTTATGTAGGTCTGGTTTTTTCATCAAAAATAGATGGAATTCATTTATTTCGTTAAATGTCCATCTTCTTCCCTGGAAAACGATGCTCATTCTTGCTGGGTAAGTTATTCTTGGCTGCATACCAAGTTCCTTAGCCTTTCGGAATATCATGTTCCAAGCCCTGCGTTCTTTTAATGTGGACGCTGCTAGATCCTGTGTTATCCTTATTGTGGATCCTCCATATCTGAATTGTTTTTTTCTAGCAGCTTCCAATATCTTTTCCTTTGTCTGATGGTTCTTGAACTTGGCTACTATATTTCTTGGCGTTTTGATTTTAGGGTCCCTTTCAGTAGGTGATCGATGAATTTTCTCAATGTCTATTTTACCCTCTGTTTCCAAAACGTCTGGGCAGTTCTCTTTGATAATTTCCTCGAAAATGGTGTCCAAGCTCTTTTTTTCCTCCCATTTTTCAGGGAGTCCGATTATTCTCAAATTGTCTCTCCTGGATCTGTTTTCCAGGTCTGTTGTCTTTCTGGTAAGGTACTTGACAGTCTTTTCAATTGTTTCATTTCTCTGGTTTTGCTTGACTCCCTCTTGGTTTCTCCTTGAGTCATTCATTTCTACTTGTTCCAGTCTAATTTTCAATGGTGTATTTTCTTCACTCACTTTTTTTATATCTCTTTGTAATTGTCCAATTGAGTTTTTATCTTCTATGGAATTTTTTTCCATTGTATCCATTTTATTTTTTAGAGAGCTGATTTCTTTTTCCAGCTCTCTAATCCTGTTTTCCTTGGAGTTGTTTACCTTTTCCAGCTCACTAATCCTGTTTTCCTTGGAGTTGTTTACCTTTTCCAGCTCACTAATCTTGTTTCTCAATGATTTGATTTCTTTATCCATTCTGTCTTTGAATGCATGGGATGACTTCTCCAGGCTCTCTTGCCAAGCTTCCCTTTCCTTTTCCCATTTCTCTTCCAGCTCTCTTGTGAGAGCCTTTTTGATTTCCTCTATGAGGTTCTTTTGTATTGAGGAGCAGCTTATATCCCTCCCAGGGGATACATCTGGGGACATTCTGTTCCTAGTCTCTTCAGCATTTGAAGTCTGCTCCTTCTCCACACAGAAGCTGTCAATGGTTAGAGCCCTTTTGAATTTTTTGTTCATTTTGTCAGAGTAGGAATCAAAGAAAACAAACTGACAAGAGAAACAATTGGTCTGTTTTGCGGGGGATAGGGCTGGATGGTATTAATGGGCTTCCTCTACAGACTGGGGGTAGGGCAGCAGAGAGCCACTAGCAGAACAGCAATGACTGTACTGAGTCTGCGCTCTGAGGCTCTGAGAACGCACCGAGTCAGTCCAGGTGGGGGTTGGGGGTGGCCGGGCTCTGAGAGACGCTGGCTTTCTGGGGTTTTAATCTTCACCTCCGGTGTTTACACCCTCTCCACCGCTCCTGGCTTGCTGCCAAGACGGAGCATCCACACTGGGGCAAAAGCCCTTTCACAGAAACGGCAGAGATCACACCCCTCCCCCTCAGGTCTGAGCTGTGTGAGCTGCCTGTCTTGCTCTGGCTGTCTGTCCTCAGTCTGCGCCCAGTCTGATTGACCCTCCCCCGAGCAAACACAGACCTTTTCTGGCGACTTTCAAGGATGTCTTCTCTTGGTGATAATTTGTGGATTTCTTTCTGGGTCAAGCATTAAGTCAGAGGCTTGTCATGAAGTAAGTTCTGAGAGAAAACGAGGAGCTCAAGCAGCTGTCTGCCTCCACGCCGCCATCTTGGCCGGAAGTCCCCGAGTTTGTTCTTTTAAGTTATGAGTGCATTATTTCCAATTTTATGTATAGAGTGCATCTCATGTGGTGGCTACTTAAGAAATATTAATATACTATGTATATTAAATTAAACAAGAATAAAATTCTCTCTCTAAATAACTAAAAAAGTGAATATGGTAACTAAATAAAACTGAATATGATATGTCACTAGTTATTTGATCTTTTTCTCATCTTATCTTTAAGTAGTTTGATCTAACTTCATGATTTTCACTAAGAATAGGACTTTTTGCATTGTTGCCTCTTAGTAAATTCATCCTTCACTGTTACCTGTATAATAATCAGTTTGGTCAATACAGGAAATTTTTGGACCTTATTCATTTCTAACGCCTATGATCTTGTGGAAGTCTAAGTTCTCCTATGATTCAGAATAAGTTTAGAGATGATAAGGCTCATTGGAGTCCTTGTACTGTGGTTTTTTGGGGGAAGGAAGATGTAAGTTGTTCACATGCTTGATAATTTATGGATAAACTATACTTGTTCCATGATGTTCTATGATAAACTGTTGAGAGAGTATTTCAAAATTCATGGATCTACTTTATAACCAAATTAAGTTTTTAAAAATCATACTGCTGTTTGGTGCAATTGCAACACATTCATATGTGCAGTTTGTGTCTGTGTACTTCCATAGCTACTCCTTTAGGGATCCATCTAGTGTACTGAAGGCTTTTCTCAAAGTTTTTTTTTTTTTTTTTTTTTTTTAAAATGTGGAACCAATGGAATCCATTTCTTATTCCTTGCACTTGCCACATGATTGGCCAACTTTTGTTTTCCATTGTACGTTACCTCTGTGATATTAAGCCACTACTGAAGCCTCTTGGTGCCCACTATGCATCTTTCCATTGTCCTTCAGCTTTTCTGCAACTTGGTGTTCCAAGATTTATAACACTGTAGCATCAATTGGTAAACATTTGCCTTAAAAAGATTACTTTTTCCCTAAAGAGCATCTTGGGATAGTTAGGAGAATTGTGCAATTTCCCAAATATAATCCAGCCTGTTTTCTTCCTACTATTAAATTCTGGTCCCAGTTCATTGTCCATCTACAGTGTCTGACCCTGATAATATATTTTGATGTACTAATTCAATGGACTGGCCACCCAACTAGTTATTAATATGTGGAATTGTGAAATAATGACTTGGGGTAATATATTCTGAAAGAATCAAAGACCTATTCAGCATGAGTTTTCTTTCTACATGCTTTAGTATTCTGATTTTTTTCTTAGAAATGCACAAAACAAATATTAACTTAAGAAAGTCACATTTTTCATAGGATCTCTATATTTGCCTGCTAGAGAGTTATTTGCTATGAAATTAGAGATTACTTCTTACAGAACAATAATATTCCATAACATTCATATACCATAATTTAACCAACCATTCTCTAATTGATGGGCATCCATTCATTTTCTAGTTTCTAGCCACTACAAAAAGGGTTGCCACAAACATTTTGATGATATGGTATATGCATATTATGGAATATTATTGTTCTGTAAGAAATGACCAGCAGGATGAATACAGAGAGGCTAGAAGAGACTTACATGAATTGATGCTGAGTGAAATGAGCAGAACCAGGAGATCATTACATTGTACTATACATTATAAAATAGTGTATGAGGATGTAGTCTGATGGAAGTGGATATCTTCAACAAAGAAAAGATCTAATTCAGTTCCAGTTGATCATTGATGGACAGAATCAGCTATACCCAGAGAAGGAACACTGAGAAATGAGAGTAAACTGTCTATATATTTTGTGTTTCTTCCCAGGTTATTTTTACCTTCTGAATCCAATTCTTTTTGTGCAACAAGAAATTCGGTTCTGCACACATATATTGTCTCTAGGATATACTATAAAACATTTAACATGTATGGAACTGCCTGCCATTTAGGGGAGGGGGTGGAGGGAAGGAGGGGAAAAATTCGGAACAGAAGTGAGTTCAAGGGATAATGTTGTAAAAAATTACCCATGCATATGTACTGTCAAAAAAAGTTATAATTATAAAATTAATTTTAAAAAACCCTTATCCAACTATAGTTTATTCACTTGAGTTGTCATCACCCAATTCTGGTAATAAGATTTCATTTCAACTAAATAAACATCCATGAACCATGTACCTTGTTCTAGGAATCTAAGGAAGTACTAAATATAGATCAGATAAGATCTCTGCTTCCAGAAATATTAAAATCTATCAGGATACCATAACATACATAAATAATTATAACAAAAATATAGGAATGCATAGGAAAGGTATAAATTATGAATTACATCAGTTTTAGGGGAAAAGTCATTATTGCCTGATGAATCAAGGGAAATCTAGGAGAAGCAATATTTGAGAGAATTGTGATGGAAAGAAAAGATTATGAGGAGAGCATTCTAGACCTAATCCTTCTAATGCCTTTATGTCTATTCTTCCTTTGTACCTGATTTATATGACATAATTACTATTTTTATCTTAATTCTGCCCCAATCTTTCTTTTGAATTGCCTTACTGTTGATGTTAATTTTAAACATGGTATCATTTCCCATATAAAAGAATAAATATAAACAATTTGTTCATGTTGAGTTCCTTGAAAGTGATCTTTGAAATTGGTTCTTATATGTTGAATTTTCTATTAAGTTCAGATTTGAATGATAAAGACCTGAAAATCTATAATTTCATTGAAAGCCCATTTTTTTTCTTCTGGTCACAGCTTTCAGGCAATCCAGTTATTCTTATATTTTCTCTTCTTGATCTGTAATTCAGATCTGTTGTTTTTCTTAAGATGCTTCACATTCTGTTCTATTTTTTCATTCTTTGTAATCTGTTTTGTTATTTCTTGGTTTCTCATTGCTTCACTGGTTTCCCCTTGCCCAGTTCTAATTTTCAGAGATAATTTCTGTCTTTGAGACTCCTTTTCTAATTGGTTAACTTTTTTTCCCCCCATAAATACTGTTTTTCTTAGATGTTTTTTTCTTTTTCTTTTTTTTTTTTCTTTTAGTGTATCCTCCGTGTCTCTCATTTGATTTTTAAATTCTTTTTTGAATTCTATATATTTTCTCTGGGCAGAGGAGCCATCTCATTTTACTCTTTGGGGTAGAAGCTTTTTTTTTTTTTCTTCCATGTCTTTCTCTGAAAATGAACTCCAGTTTTCCCTGTTTCCATAGTAAGTTTCTATGGTGGGGTTCTTTCTTTGCCAGTTCATCTTTTAAAAATAAGAGGTAATAGTGTAAGCACTTCTAATCTTGCTGTGCCTCTGGCTTCCCTTCAGCTCTCCCCTCTGACCAGAAACCCCAGTTCTCTTCTCCAGCAGGTGCCTTCAGCCAGCAGCTTCCCATACCCACTGCTTCTGCACTTACCAGGCGCTGGTGTCTTCCAGTCTTTGTAGCACACCTGGGCCTAATCTTTCTATTAAGCCTTCTGGACCTCAGACCCCTGTAACTCCAGGAACAGTCCATGGAAGTGAAAGTCTCTGTACTCTCTGCTGAGGCTCCAGCCACACTCAGCTTGTCCCAGGGGTCCCACTTGGTGTTTCTGTGGAGCTAGCTTGGAGATGTTTACACTTCACAGAGGTTAATTCCCACTCTAAGTCTTTCTTCAGATGTTGGGTTGATTCCTGTTCTGACCCAAGTCTTGATTTTTCAAGATTCCATGTTTGCCCTGAGGCACAAATTTGTTCTGTTTGTGAGAGCAATCAGTGAGCTTGAAAGTTCACCAACTTCACTGTCATTCTTCCCAGAACCCTCCCAGCTCATGCCTTCTTTTGATATTTTAGCTCCCCAAGTACTTTTTAAACCCTAAAGATGTGTTACTTAATATACTTTTTGCCATATCTTTGAAATTTCTTTTCCTCTGACTTTATGACTAGTACTTGTGTTTATCTGCACCAGCCCTGTGGTATTTATATATTATCTTATACTATTCATATTTTTTCATATTTCCTGACCTATATAATAAGCTAGAGATACTGAGTTTGAGAGAAGTTAATGAATTTGTTTGTGGTTACATGTCTTTAGAATTGGGATTCAAATTCAGTCACTTGATTCTGTCCAGTTTTCTTTGCATTATGCTAGCCACTACAATTCTGTGGTTATTAACTGACTGACATGGCATTTTTTCCAACTGAAATCTATCAGGTTGGTGTAATGTACTCTCCCGGCAGTTACAATTACTAGTCTGCTTTCCTAGGCCCAACAGAGTACCTTTGACCACTGTCCTTTGCAGTGTGAACTCTACCCGGCTCTCTTCCTCTGAGGCCTTCAAAGGTCTCTGTTCACAATCTCTTGAATCTATAGCTTAATAACTGGTAGCGCACTCAAGGACAGCCACTTGTAATCTTAAAAGCCTTTATTATACCTACTCACATAATGCCCTGACTTGATGCCCTGACTTGTTGGTTCTGAGTGAACACCTGGTCAGAAGACCCACGTGTTCACTACCAAAATCCTTACCTCTTTTGGCTATCCATCTTGGCTTGGCCACCCAGGCTAGGGAGCCAGGGTGAAGAGCGCCAGATTAAAGAGAGCGACTTCTGCCTGCAGTGGGCTTATAAAGGGCCTGTGAGGTCATACACACAGCCAATCAGCGAGAGAGTCACCCATTACGAAGCTATCTCATCATGGCTAAGATCCCACCTACAAGGGAGTCCTAATATCCACAGAAATTACTTCTGGGCCTCAATCTCTCGATGCACCATGTCTGCCCATTTAAAGGGCCCTTACAGGTTGGCATCATTAATTTTCATTTCAACTTGATAGGAGGTTTTGTTTTTTCTGAGAACCAGTTGATCTTGAAACCAACTTCAGTTTTATGTATATTGACTGCTTTATTTTTATTATTTAAATAAACTTCCTTACATCACACAAAGTAACTTTGTTTTTAGGGTACTTTGTAATTTCCCATTAGGTCTTATCTGGAATAGGATGATAAGGATAAGATCATTCCTTGGACTTTTGAAAATGTTTCCAAATGCTTTGCAATGGTAGAATCATTCTTGAAAATTTTATATTTGAACACTGTTGATGATTTCATTATGATTTATAGTTTGCCAGGATCAGGATCCCAGAAGGCATTTGTAATTTTTTTTCCCATTTTTATGTGTTTGATTTAAAAATTTCAGCTTCTAAGTTTTAGCCATAAAAAGTTGATTAAAACTGTCTTGTGGTGTAGTCATTCTTAAAACTATGACTGTAAATCACTGATTTACACTTTTGACTCTACTTTTATGAGCTGTGCTTTCATTTGACTTCTATTATGCATAAAAATATAGACAGTGTACATTATATAAACAAATATGAATGATATGTAGTAGAATGTGATAGGTGAAAAGGAGAGATTTGTAGTACTTTTAAGAAAGTTTGAGACAATAATGGGAGATTACTATCATTTTCACTTCCTATAGAACGAAGGACCTGAGCTATGTTTTGATAGCTAAGGTGGACTTTAACAGCTGAACATCTGGTGAAGATATATTCCAAGGATAAAGGATGGCCTATGAAAATGCACAAAGGTGAAAGAGAAAGAAAAATATATGTATAATAGGCTTCATTGCAGAAAAGGGAGTTCTTTCAGATAAGATTATAAAGGTCAGTTGGAACTATATCATAGAGGGTATTAAATGGCATGTTGACGAGGTCTTCTTGTATACCACAGACAGGACTGAAATACTGAAATTTTGGGGGCAGGAAATGCTTTTGTCTCTGCTAAACTGAAGATTATTATTGTGAAGATCATAATACCTAATATTTATATAATGTTATAAGCTTTACAAAGCATTTTACATATCTTATTTTATCCTCACAACAATCCTATGAGGTAGGTGATATCATCATCCTTATTTTGCAGATAACCTGGTAAAGGAACACAGACATTAAGTAACTAGTCTAGTACAACACAACTAGTAAGTTTATATTATTATATTTGCACTTATATTTTTTGACTTCAAGTGGCTGCATACTCTATTGTATTATATAAATTCTATAAGTTAGAGAAATGCAAATTAAAACAACTGAAGTACCACATCATACCAGTTGGACCGGATAACCTAATAGAAAAGGAATATAACAAATCTTGGGAAGGAATGTGGGAAACCTGGGATACTAATACACTGTTATTGGAGTAGTAAACTAATCCAACCATTCTGGAGAGCAGTTTGGAACCATATAAATACTATTAATTAGGCTGTATTCCACAAATTAAAAAAAAAAAAAAAAAAAAAAAAAGGAAAAGGACTTATATTCAGGTCATTTTGTAGTGGCTAAGAATTGAAAACTGTACATCAACTGGGGAATAACTGAATAAATTTTACATGATCATAAATGTGCTATAAGAAATGACAAATAGGATGATTTCAGAAAAATCTGTAGACTCACATGAACTGATATAGAGTGAAAAGAGCAGAACAAGAACATTGAACACAGTAACACATACTGTAGGATGAACAATAGGGAATGACTTAGCTATTTCAGGAACACAATGATCCAAGATATTCTCGAACTCATAATGAAAAATGTGATATACCTCCATAAAAAGAAGTGATGGAATCTAAATGCACATTGAAGTGTATAATTTTTCACTTTCTGTATTTTTTTCATTTTTCCCTCCTTAGTGTCTGTGTCTAGGGTTGAAGCATACTATTTTTCTTTGTGGCTTCTGTCTATCCTTCTTTTCTTCCTTCCTTGTTTTTTTTCTTCCACAAAATTACTGATCGGGAAATATTTTGCATGTTTGTGCATGTATAACCCACATCAGATTTTGAAGAAGAAAAGGAAAGAATTTGGAACTCAAAACTTTTAAAAAAAAAAAAAAAAAAAAAGAAAGAAAGAAAGTTAAAAATTGTTTTTACATGTAATTGGTGGAAAATAAAATGCTAAGAACAAAAAAAAATAGATGAGAGGTGATAAGGGATTGAATTAGTGTTGTGGCAATGTGGAGAGGATAATATTGCAAATGGAGATGTCTTGATGACTGATTGGGCTTATGGCATGATAAGAACAGTTGGAAGCTAGTTGAACTTAAAAATAATCATTTAATGTATTGGCATCATAAGTTATAAATATTCCTCCTTCAGGAAAATTAGTTATGAAAATTTAGGAAAGAGGAAAAGGCTTCTAATCAAATGGTAGTTGTTGCTACTTTTTGTTTATTAAGAGGAGGATGAACATTTTCCAGCCCAGTACTTATACTTTAAAAACTTGCTATTTGTTATTTATTAGGGTGAAAATTTTTACCTACCCTATTGGGTTTGTTGCATATTTCTTAACAGTCTCTGTAAAATTTCCTCTTTCTCTTCCTCCTCCAGTTTGTGAGGCAAGGTTGTGTGATAGAAATGCCACTGGATTTGGTGTCATCGAACCTGAGTTCAAATTTCATGCTATCTATGTGACCTTCACTTTCTTGGTCTTAAATTCCTCATCAATAAATTGAAGAGTTTGAATTATGTGATGTTTAAGGTCCTTCTAGTCCTAAAACCATACATTCCTAGTATTGCTGCCTCTAATAATTACTGTTGCCTTCCTTTTAACCTCGTAGGACCTTCCAAACACACTTAAATTTAAGGCTAAGTTCTTCAGTTTTATACTTCAGAAATCTTTTAAATGATACCGCTGATGTTTCACATACTTTTTTTTTTTTCCTTCACCCTTTTCATTTTTCTTCTTCCTTTTTCCTTTCTGAAATCAGCCTTCTTCCAGTCCTCTTTATCAATATCCCCTTCATTCTCTCTATTATTTGCCAACTGAGCTTTTTGTTACCATGAGTGTGGAATGTTTTTCCTACTCGTTCATTAAATCTTTCCTATCTGATCCTTTTAGCTTTTGAAATCTCATTTCTTCCTGAATCCTTCTTGAATTTACTCGAAGAGTTGTGATCACCATTCTTCATTTCTTGTGGTTAACATACTTCTCTTTTTTTTTTTTTCCCAAATATATTAGATTTTTTATAATGACATTTTTGTTCAGACCTGTAATTTATTGATAACGGGAACATGTCAATTCTTCCATTAGTGCAAATAGTCAGCTATTCTGTAGCTCATAATGTGGGTCTTTGAGAGGTTGTCTTATCTGCCCAGGATCACATGGGAAGTATTAGAGGCAGGCCTTTAACCAAGCCTTCCTTATTCTAGGTTGGCTTTCTAACCACAATACCATACTGCCTCTTACTACTAGTAGCTTACTCTTTAACATCATGTCCTGCTACCTTAAACTCCAAGTTTCTAGAGGAGCATATTATATAATTTTATATCATTATATGTTGTCCTATGCCATATGCAGATAAATGCTTAATATTGAGGCTCCTAATGTCAAAATTGATTCTGGTTTCATGATTTCTGTGATTAAAGACATGAATATCATACATATAGAGTTGGAATGGGCCTTAATGGCATCCATTTCCCTCAATTTATAGGAGAGGAAACTGAGGCCCCTGGAATGTTAAGTGACTTGTCTTTAGGCACAGAGTAGAATCTGAACTTAAGTCCTCTAACTTCAGTGTTCTTTCCATTGTGCCACACAGCAGAGATATTTTGGTTTTTCATTCCTTAGCCTAAGATGCTGTCATAACCCACCAAAACACTGATGTTATTGGGCTATATGAACCATTCTCACAAGCCAATATTATGTTTATATTTTAGGAAGAATGTTATATAAGAGCTGAATGTTGGCTTAATTGTCAGTCCTCATAGTTAATAAGGCTTTTTTTTTTTTTAATAAATATATACTTATTATCAGAATAACCTTTATAAAACACAACTTCAGCCACTTCAATTCCTGTAGAAGCTGCTTGTTCAATTTATTATAGAAGGGGAAATATTTGTACAATAATGTTTTGTTATTTGTAAGTAGATTTTTTGCTGTCTTAGAGTTTTTCCTAGTTTTAAAATGTAGATAATGGAGCATATTTAAGTGTCCAAGTACAATTGTGAGCTGGAGGAGTGGCATTAAAGGGATATTCCAAATTCAAGAAGATTTTGGGATTTGGGAATATGTCTGTGTCATAGAGTGGGAATTCCCTGGGTAGATATCCCATTGCTACATATCCAGAAGTAGAAGAGGGTGTTCTAATCAGAAAAAGGAATTGATGGCTATTTGTGGGGGGGAAAATTTTTTGTTTGGTTGAGATGCGCTCTTTGGATGGGAGAGTGTGATTATGGGTTTAGGTGTTTTTTTTTTTTTTTTTTTTTTTTGTTTTTGTTTTAATAAGGAGCTCTCTTGATAGTTCAAACTAATAAATGTTTCACTTATACTCATACATGCCACTCTTCCCTATAGTAAGTTCTCTTCTTACTAGAATACTTTCTGCCTTATGAATGTACTATCTATCATAAGATACCTTCTTGTATGTATGGCTGTGACAAACAGCCATATTCAAAAATCCCTAGTCATCTCCTCAATTGAGACTTAAAGAAAAACAAAAACAAAACAAAAAAACAACAGTTTAATTCATAATAATGTGACTCAGAGAAGGTTGGTGTTATTATGCCAGTTGCTCTAAGAGATTAGAAAAAAAGCAGGTCTGTGTACTTGAAGATCTCATGAATCACTTCAACAGATTTAATGTATCTTCCATGCAAGATGGTTTAGTTTTCCTACCCGTAATTTTATTTTTTCTTACTGTCCTTTTTAACCTTCATTGAGATAATGCATCCAAACACCATTTTTTGAATATCTATTGTGCTGCAAGATACCATAAAGGATAAAAGAATAAATAAGACAGGCCCTTAATGGGGCTTATAATTTAAGAAGAGAGATAAGATATGCATAGAATAACTATGATATATTGTAGAATGTGATAAATAGAGGTATAAGAAACATGCTTTGGGAGTTCAGAAAAGCTTACTTTTGGCTGGGGGAATAAAAACACTTTCACAGAAGAGGTTACCTTTGAAATGATACTTAAAGGGTGCTAAGATTTTTAAGGGTATAGAGGAATTGGGAGGACATTTCAGGCAGAAGGAATAGCATAAGCAAAGCCACTGAGACAGGAAAAGATCAGGGTGTTTCTTTGAGAAACTGTAAATAGTAGACTAAAGGGGAGTATTGTAAAATAAGACCGGAGAGTGTGCTTAAGGTCAGATTATAAAGGCTGTTGAAAGTTTAGGTGAAGAAGTTTGGATTTTAATTAATTAATTAAATTAATGTCATTATAAAGATTTTTAAACAGGAAAGTGATATGATCAGAGTTGTATATTCAAAGGTGGGATAGCTTAGGAGATAAGAGATTGGAGACAAGATACTTCTAAGGTAATTTCACTTCTGAAATAATAAATGGCAGTGGAAGAGGCATGGCAGACTGACATGGTTTCTAGTTATTGGTCTTTGGGCTGAAGGGGAAGGAAACAAACAAAGTGATTTAAGATTGGTGACTAAGTAATTTGTCATTATTTTATAGAAAGGAACATTAAATTTTGGGAGCAGGGTGATGTGTTTAATTTGTATAGGTTTGGTTTTCTGGACATCTAGTGGTAGTGGTAATCAGGCATTGTAAGTAAGGATATAAGAACTTTGGAATGGGAGGGTAATTTTCAGAGCATCTGGAAGAATTAAGTATTTGTTTAAAAAGGCCCAGAAATTCCTGTTAAGTCTTAGAAGGCAGAAGTGACAATAGCCTACTCAAAACTTGTAGGAGAATTCTAGGAGGGCTCCATTGTGTCTTACATATAGAGAGTTACTTGGGAAAAGGTTAGACTGGAAAGTAAAGGAAATGGAATAGCTGAGAAGTGGACAGCTTGAAGTACAAGCACCTATTGTGTACTATCAATTTTTGTATTAAAAAAAAATTAGAGGATATATAATACCCTTTCATTGTTTCACACTAAAATCATATTTTCTTGTAGCCTATTCCTTAATCAGGGACATAATTATTTACTATTGGAAAATAGGGAGATAGTGAAATACAGTGGTAGTTAAAGTGAGGTGGCAAGAAAGTAGAATTTGGTATGCTCAAATTGCTTTTTCCTTCCCTTATAAGTCACATTAATAATGTTTTATCTGTGCACAACACATTTTTTAGCTCAGGAAGAGAAAGCAAACATCTGAAAACTGATCCCTTGTGCTTCACAGTGAAATCTTCACTGTTCAGAAGTTAAAATCAGAGAACAAAGGTTGGTAGAACTTAGAAAATTGAGATTACCAAAGCTTTTAGAGAAAGAGTGCTATTGAACTGACATACAATTCACATGTTATCTTATCTTTTGGGTTTTCCTTTGGTTCTGAAAAGTGTCAGTCTCACTTGAAACTCTAATTAGAACTGCCGAAAGCTTGGTAAATGTTCTAAGACATTAAAGGATACTCACTCAGCCTTATGTCCAGGATTGGCAGAAATAGGACCATTTAATTCACATGAAGGAGACTATATTACTAAGGTTTGTGGGTGCATCTTGTATTTTTAAAAACATTTTGGAGATGGAGGCTGTACATTTTCCCTAGGACTTGTTAATTAATTAGTGATAATCATTGTGTAGCTACTTAACCTATATCTCCTAGAGTAAGAAAACAGAAAGAGAGAACAAGTGAAATTCACATGTCACTTTAATACTTATAAATCCTAGAGGAGAAATCATGAGAAATGAGGGTATCTGTTTGGTACCTATCTGGTAATTGAATGCCTATATTAGTAAAGGTAATTCCTTTATTCATAATATGGCTTTCTTTGTACTTATTCCAACAGCTTTTTTGTTGGCCCTTGAAATCTAAGATTTTTAGTTTACATGAATTAATGACTGTAGGGAATCATCACCCTTGAGCATCTTTATATTTTAGGAAAGCTGGTATCAATAAGTAGCTATAGTTAAATTTTTAAATGAATTTCAAAATTAATAGAAATGATTTTAATAGGACTACAGAAATTCTATAATCTGGGTCATTCCTTTGCCTTGAATTTTGGAAAATTCCAACTTGTAAAAAAATTTTTTGGAGAGTTAAGAATTTTCCTTGGCTTTAGAGTAATTCATTCTACTAATATTTGCAAATGAATAGTTTTAGAAAGAAAGACAAAGAGAGGTTCAGAGTTATCCATGCTCTATCTGGTTTTTCAAATAAGTTTATAATTCCTTTGGCCAACTAGAGAGAGCAGATCTAGTAAGTATAAATTCTTTACATGATGAAAATGATAGGAATGATTACATTGAAGCTATGTTTTCAATGTGGGAAATCATTTAAAAAAGATCAAGGTAAGCCATGTCTTTGTCGTTATTATTGTTACCTTGAATAAATACTGAGCAAGTAAGAAAACTTTTAATTTTATTTATAACCCTATTTTCTTGAATTGTTAGCTAATAATTATTGCTAAAGGTTGAATGCTTTGGCCTTTATGGTCATATATTTGCTAATCAGTGATATCTGTTCCTACTTCTGATATTTTTTTAATGGAGTGAAGTATATTTAAGATATTCGGATCAACCAATCCTGCATTCACCCCTCCGTCTGCCTTTTTTGTACTTTATATTTTTTTTTCTTTCTTTTTTTTTTCCTTTTATTTTAAACTAAGGTCAAACTAAACAGTGACACCAGGAATTTAATTACAGCCTATTAACAGCATGTGTTCTGGACTAATCTTTTATTCTGAAATCACTTAAGGTATCAGACTCCTTTTTTCAACAAGGGAGCACTTAAGTTAATTGCTCCATTAGAAACACGTAGTTAGCCCTTTCTGATCTCTAAGTCTGGCTCCCTCACTGAGCTGCAGAAGTTTGAACACCTGCAGCAAAAGCAATCTGAAAAGGAGCCATAACTAGCCCCTTTCCTCCTTCCTTCTCCTCTTCCCCCCTGCCCCAATTTTTCAGCCTCTAAATAAAAGCAAAAGTTCAGAACGGTGTTATCAATGATACTGTGTTGTAACTAACTTTATGTGACCTAAGTAAGTTGGCTCTTGCTTTATTCTTATCTCAGGCCAAAAGAGCATACACAATTCTTTGTAAAGTTATTTAAAAAGTGGCTTGTTTATTCGGAAGCAACTGTGAATGGTATTTGTTCAGTGTAGATGGAATCAATTGCATACCAGCCAACAGCTGATTTCTCTTCTGAGTGAAAAGCCAAGAACCAAAGGGACAAAGTGCTAAAGATCAGCTACTCAATTCTCAACTGTTCTGGATTCTCAATAAAGCTACTGATGTACCAATTT
This sequence comes from Sminthopsis crassicaudata, assembly GCF_048593235.1. Classification (NCBI taxonomy): domain Eukaryota; kingdom Metazoa; phylum Chordata; class Mammalia; order Dasyuromorphia; family Dasyuridae; genus Sminthopsis; species Sminthopsis crassicaudata. Next base: position 572,565,784 of record NC_133617.1, on the reverse strand, counting down.
GGGGTGGGACTCCATTCTTCCCACCTGCAGGCCGTAGTGAGACTTGGCTCTGACATGATGAGGTGCTTATAGTAGTGTGACCTTTATTGCCCTTAGGAACAAAACACTTTTTTTCTTATGGCCCTAATCAGTCAGTCCTTCTGAAGAACTAGACTTCAAGTAGTCTAAGGATAAAAAAACAAACAAACAAACAAAACCCCTCTAAGACTGACTATTCCCATTTACAGAGATGGTGAAAGCAAAGAGACCATTGAGTCAGTCTTAACTGAATTTTAAAAGACATTCTAAGACACCCCTCCTTTCTAGCTGTAGTGGATTCATAGATGCTTTGTATTTTACATTTAATAAGAGGCTGACTTCAGTAAGGAAGAAAGAGGTACTTTCAAGTCCTCTTTCAATGATACATTTTCACAAAATTACTTGTGAGAGCCTCAGTTGATACTTAGAAAACATTTGAGAGGATAGTATTACTGCACTTATGTGATGCTAGAACATCATATGCAGCCTACCATATAGGATCAGCAGCAGCCCAGACTGAATTCCCAATAACATGGAATTCTTTTTCTAGCTTATTTTACAGATGCGGAATTGAGGCAAGTAGGGTTAAGTGACTTGCCCAGTGCCCCAGACCAGATTTGAATTCGGGAAGATGAGTCTTTCTGACTAGGCCTGGCACTCTATCCACTGTACTATCTAATGCAGCTACAATGTTATGTTTTATTTGCTATGTTAGTTATCTACTGACTGTAGCACATAATTTATTTGTAACCCATTGAAACATGTGCAATTTTTTACACTTCTCTCATATTGTTCTTTCAAATTATTATTTCATTCATGTCTGACTTTGGTTTTCTTTCATAGATAATGGAATGGTTTGCCATTTCCTTTTCCAGTTCATTTTACAAATGAGAAAACCTGAGACAAATAGGGTTAAATGATTTGCTCAAAATCATATAGTTAGTAAGTATCTGAATACAAATTTAACTCAGGAAGATGAGTCTTCCTTACTTCAGACCTGGTACTTTATCCATTGTATAACCAGCTGCTGCTTTCATACATTCATCTATTATATTTTGTATTCTAATTGTGTGTGATATCTCATTGCTAGATTATAAACTCTACTAAGACAGAACATATTTAATCTTTTTACCTTACCCACTGGCATAGATGCAGTACCCTATACATAATTAAATAGTTATTAAATTGAGTTGAACCACATTTATTAGGATATATTTTAAAAGGAGAAACACTTTTAAAAGCAAATAACTAGAAAAGAAAGAGCCAACATGATTTTATCAAGAACAGGTCATCCTCAGTTAACTTCATTTACTTTATTTGGCAGGGTTACTAGACTGTGGGTAGATAAGAGAATATAGCTTATCTGGATATCAGTAAAGTATCTGACATAATCTTTTGTGGAAAGATACAGAAATGTGTGTTAGGATGAAGTAAAATTAGGTTGAATTTAGCACTGTTTGAATGACAGGACCCATAATACTAGGTAAAAGTCAGTTAAGAAGCATCCATGGAGTGACTCAGGAATTTGTTCTTAACTCTTTGTTCGGCATTTTTATGATATAGTTTGTAAATGATAAAAAGTTTAGAGAGAGATAATATGCTGGATAATGATGTCAGGATTCTAATATATTTTGACAGACTAGAACATTGGCCTGAACTAATGAATAAGATGAAATCTAATAGGAATAACTAAGTCTAATATTTGTGTTTTAAAAAATCAATTTTACAAGTACAAGATGAAGAAGGCATGGTCAGACAGGATATTGGGTTGCAGGCTCTCAATGAGTCAGCAGGATTAGCAAAACAATTAAGAAAACTAAGACTAAAGACTACATTAAGAGAGACATAATGTCTATGGATTTCTTATTCCCTTGTCTGTCTTGCCAAACTCCAGTCATGTGTAATTTCTACCATTTGAACTATGTTTTTTCAGACCTGCCTTTGCTGTAATTTACACCTTTGAAGTTGACTTAAAAGACAATTTCTTCTTTGGTCAAACATTACTTGGAACATACCGAATTTAAGATCTCACATTCTACATTTCATCATCTTCAGATCTAGATGAATTCATGTTTTTCATATTTTTATATGTCAGGTTGTGGTTAATTATTGCATATACTATGACACAATGTGCTCTGGGCATTTGAGGAAGTAGAGACATATGTCTATATATTAGAGAGTGTTCTATCTTAAGAATATTCCCCTTATCCTAATTCTTTTTCATATACTTTTTATCCCATTTTCTGAATGCATGGAAATTTTGTTCTCAATCTTGAAGACACTGAATCCTTGGCCACCCACCTCTTTAGTAGAGAGTGCTCCTCTTAGGTCTCCCATAAATGAGGTCAGGAGGAAGAATAGGCAGAATTCATGCTTTATTTTATTCTATTTTCTTTCACTACCTTAAATTCCATTGAAACTGGATTACTACTTAATCATATCCCATACTTTTACCTCTGTGCATTTGATATTTTTCCTCTCTGCTTAACTCCATCAATTGAAATTCTTCCTTCCCAGCTGTTCTCATTTATTAAGAATACATCAATCTATCTATATAGTAACTATACTTTAAGAAGTTGTGATGAAATATTTTGAGAAGCAAAATAAGATAATGAATAGTCTGCTGGAAGAACAGGATTTAAAGCTTGACAATTTGACAATAAATACATAACTGACTTTTCTGAGCTTCAGTTTCCTTCTCTGGGTATCTAAAAATACCTGTACTTAACTTAGAGTGATTCTAATTACAACATGTATGGAAATTGTTTTGTACTCCTTAAATTTCTTTGTAAATATTAATATCTGTTGTTATTGAAAGTGAGCTCTAGGGTTTTTTGTAGTTGGTTGGTTTAATCATTTTTCTTTCTCTGAATGCCTTTGGAGTTTTTTTTTTTTTTTTTTTTAAATCTTTATGGCCCCTGTCATATTATGCTTATATGTGTGCTTATTTCTGTAATTCTCTCCCCTCTTTCTATAATTGGGTCAGAAACCATGTTTTACTTATTATTGTACCCCCCACCCCCGCCAGGATGGGCTTTGTGCATGGTAGCTACTCAAATATTATTGAGTTGAATTAATTCAGAAATGATTTCCAGCTGGTATTTTATGAAAGCTTGTTTTTTGGTGGGGTTTTGGCAAGATGCTTCTCTTTAACTGGTTTTGAGTCTGTGGAATAGTTCTTAAGTGATTAGTTCACACTTGTTAACACATAATTATAACTATATACTTAATGATGTTACATGTTTCTTCAAAGGCTAAAAAGAAAAGAGAACTAAATTCAGGTTTTCTGACCTGAAAGAAGATAACCTCAGTTAAAACTTAGTTAACTTATAACTTTATCTTTATTCTGAATTTCCAGGTCCTGTCTGTGACTTTCTTTAAGATGTTTTATGTTATGTATTGGACTACCTGCCATCTAGGGTAAGAGGTGGGAGGAAAGGAGGAAAAATTTGGAACAGAGGGTTTTGTAAGGGTCAATGTTGAAAAATTTACCCATGCATATGTTTTGTAAATAAAAAGATAAAATTTTTAAAAAGATGTTTTATGTTAATACTCTCTATGTAACATTCTGCTGCTACTTCTGCAACACAGGAGTTAGTAATTTGAATAGGAATCACATCTCACTAAAAGAAGTGGCTAGCAGGCTAGTCTTTGAGTCCAGACGACAAAATTCTTCTTTAGCCCATGTGACTCTGGGCAGATCATTCATTTAATGTTTCTTAGCTTTAGTTTCATTACCTAAAAATGGGGATAATAAAAGCAATTGTGGCTTTGAAGATCAAAATGTCTACTTTTTGAAAAGTGTGTTGCAAAAAACCCTGAAACACTAAAACAAAAGTAGTGATGATTATTATTAATATAAATGCCAAGTCTAAAAAGAAATCTAAGGTAAAAAACCCTATATAGCTATCAGCCTAGTAGGTATAAACATCTTACACAAGTTATACTCCTCACTAAGGTTTTCTACAAGTCAGATTTTGCAGAAAATTGCAGCCCAAATGCTGATGATATGGCAAATTGTCTATCAAAATTCATGACAAGATTGAAAAAAGTCCTACCAAGTTGTTACATACATGTTTTTTGCTAGGAGAAAGGAAGGGAAAGGAAAGAAAACAAGCATTTATATGGCACCTATTATATGCAAAGCACTTAGCTAGACATTTTTTTAAACCAAAAATTATTCAATCCTTACAACAATCCTGAATGATAGATATTATTATTATTATCATCATTTTCCTCATTTCATGTTGGGGAAAAAGGAATATCTTTGCTGAGGGTCACACTAGCAACACAGCTAGTAAATGGCTCAGACTGAATTCTAACTCAAATCTTCCTCACTTTAAACCCAATGCACTCTCCACAGTGCCATCAGCTATCTATGACTTATGTCCTATACTTAGAATATATACACATTGGATATGGAATATAACATGTTTTGCTATAATAAGTATCCTGTAAAACTATAGAAAAGTTAACAGCATAATTGAATCTTGAGAGCAGAAGAATTAAGCATAGAATAATTGAGCTCTCTCTCTCTCTCTCTCTTTTTTTTTTCCAGGCATATCCTTTCTATACTTTGAAGCTGACTTAAAAGACAATTGTTTCCTTGGCCAAAAATTATTTGAAACACACCAAATTTCAGATTGCGATTCTACATTTCATCATCCTGGTAACTGGATGAATTGTTTTCCAATTTAGGAAATACATGTTTTATATACCAGTTTATTGTTAATTATTACATATAATATCATAAAACACACACTGAGCATTTGGGAAAGTAAAGATATACTTAGAAAAATATATTTTATATAATATAATCATATGTACATACATATATGTGCATATATTTTAAAAATATGTATATATGTATTGCAAAAAGAGCATGAGGACCAATCCAAATGAAATGTGTCTAAAGATAACTTTACTAATATTTGTAATAGTCACATTTGTAATGCAATGGTTTTCCTTTTAGACTTGTAATCATTCTTCAAATGTGGGGCAGAAGAGTTGAGGAAAAAGTATCGTCAGGGAAAAGTAACATTAAACTGGAATTAATGCTGAATGTGCTATTTTTTTGTGTTGCAGTTAATTTTATATGTGGTTCCTAGGCCTGACTGTCTGTAAAATGAGGGAGATGGAATAAATGACCTGTACACTTCACATAAGAACATGCACTTTACAACATTCTTGCTTTTCTCTCTTTTCCTTCTCCTGCTCCCTCCTTCTTTCCTTCACTCCCCTTCATCCTTCCCCTTCTTATTTTTCCCAGGCTAGAAGTTTTAACAACCACGTATATGTATAGAGCAACCCTCTGGGAACTTTTATCAGTTTGTTTCTGATAGAGGTCATTTCCCTTGCCTCCTTTTTTTGGAATTGGGGGACCTCCCTTGTGATCTTATTGTAGACACCAGGTTGTCTTAGCCCACTACAGCTCAGAACTCTTAAAAGATCTGCTACTTCAGCCTCCTTGGTAGTAGGAATTACAGGTGTGTTCTACCAGACCTTTTACAGCTGTAAACATTTTAGTAATCTACAATATTTAAGGAAAACTGGGACTTCTGAGGGCTTTGAGTGAGGCTTTTATATACTATAAATCTTTTACTATAAACTGTTTTGTTTTTCAGTTGTCTTGTATATTCTGGTATTCAGTATAGAAAAGATAATGAAAAATTTAAGTAAACTCATTTGTCAAAATAAAATAAATGTTATAGATAGTAAACTGTTGAAATGTTTGTATAAGCAAATAATAGAATTTAGATATTACATAGAAATGGAAGTTGATATTGGAGTAATGCATCATTTGAAACAGCTCATATTTCGAAGACTTACAGATGCTCTTTGCTTTTTAATTAAAACATTGAGTAATCCAAACCCAGTTAATTAAAACTCTGTTTCCCCCATAGTTCCTTATGTTTTGAGTTAATGAGTTTTAACTACACTTGTGCTTGCTAAAACATGACTTGTTATAGAGAGCGGAATTCCCTGAAAGGCAGATATGTCTTGAATCTTGTCAAGGATGTTTATTATTAGAAGTACTAAATGGACCTCATTAAATCACTGTTACCCCTAAAACATATTCCTGTGATACAGAAAGAACATCTTATAAGAGCTGTATTGGCAAATTTATGTAAATAAGTTTTCCATTGTTTTCCTGTAACTAGATTTTTAATTTTTTTTAATTTTTATTATTTTTTTTACTATGTAATTTTTAAGAATACACCAAGGTATTACCTGGATAGGGAGTGTTGGAATGAAGTGGGCAAGATTTGAAGATAGTGGTTTTATGCAATAATGGCTGACTTGGAGATCTTCAAGATATTAAAAGCTTTTTAATAATCACCTTCCAGATAGTGTCATATAGGTAGTGCTCTAGGAACTGTAGATTCAGAACCTGGATTTATCTCTCTGACTATGATTGGGCATGTTCTCTGGAATTTACAAGTGTGCAATTGGGGAGCCAATATGGTAATTGGCAACAGCAATAAGAATAGCTGGCATATATAAAGTATTTTAAGTTTTGTAAAGCACTTTATATTGTCTTATTTGGTTCTTGCAAGATTTCTATGAGGTACTTGCTGTTCTCATTTTGCAATTGAAGAAACTGAGGCTGAGAAAAGAAAATTATTTATTCAGGATCAGGTAGATCATAAGATTTTACGGTAGGATTCCCATTCACGTGTTCTTGACTCTGAAGTCCAGTACTGTACTCTGAGCCATCTAGCAGCCAATGAGTGCCATGAATAGGCTATAGTTGTTTTGTTTAATAGCATACTTTCTTTCAAATATTTAGTTATTTAGATTGAATGTAGAATTAGAACAAAGGGAAAATGTTCAGGTATCACCTACTTCATTACCATAAGGAAATTCCTGCTAAACTACTTGGTTTTATCTTGTCTCTAATGCATATTAACTCTTTGACCATGATCAGTTCATTCAACCTTTTTGTGTCTTCTTGTAACGTGCTCTCCTTGCAGTTACAATTACTGTCCTAGACCCACCAGAGTACCTTTGACCACTGTCCTCTGCAGTGTGAACTCTACCCGGCTCGCCTCCTCTGAGGCCTTCTAAGGTCTCTGGCCACAGTCTATTGAATCTATAGTTTAATAACTGGTAGCGCACTCAAGAACAACCACATGTAATCTTAAAAGCCTTTATTATACCTACACACATAATGCCTTAACTGATGCCCTGACTTGTTGGTTCCCTAGTGAACACCTGGTCAGAAGACCTACGTGTTCACTACCAAAACCCTTACCTCTTTTGGCTATCCATCTTGGCTTGGCCACCCAGGCTAGGAAGCCAGGGTGAAGAGCGTCAGATTAAAGAGAGCGATTGCTGCCTGCAGTGGGCTTACATAGGGCCTGTGAGGTCACACACACAGCCAATCAGCGAGAGAGTCACCCATTACGAAGCTATCTCAATATGGCCAGGATCCCGCCCAAGGGCAGTCCTAATATCCACAGAAATTACTTCCGGGCCTCAATCTCCCGATGCGCTGTGGCACCCATTTAAAAGCCCCTTACATCTTCTCATGTTTAAATTAATTTTTACCTTATCTTTTTGGGAAATAGGTATTCATTTCACTTCTTAGCCATCTCTTCAGAATGCTGCCTCTACTTAGGCACTGTTAGGCATAATTTCCATCTCTTCTGAGCTTCCTCAATTCTGCATGGCCCCTCTCCCCCCATCACAATTTTGGGCCAAGGGGCTAGGATCTAATTGGAGAGCTTCTACATTACCCTGCCTGAAACCAGGCATCTAGCTATACCACGGCACACTTATCTCTATTCTACCTACTTCTTGAGATTAAATCCCATATCATCAGTTGTCTATACAGTAATTCTAATTTAACTAAATAATAATTTAACTAATTTCCCCCCTCAAATTCTCTCCTCTTGCAAATTTGCCAATTTTTGTCTAGGACAATTTACAATTTTTCCAATATGCTAGGTTCTTAACTTGAGTGTTATCCTCAATTCTTATTTCTTATGTATGTATGTAATCAATTGCCAGATATTTCTATTTTAACCTTTACATCTCTCCCATCTGATCCTTTCTCTCCATTCATCTCATCACCTTTTCATCTTTTGCCTAGATTATTGCAAGTGTCCTAATAGTTCTCCTTATCTCAAGTCTTTTTTGTCACCTGTAATGGTCATTCTCAACTACTTCATCTCAACTACTTTGTAGCTTTTATCAGCATTGAGCATCTTTTCTTGGATATTTTCTTCTTTCAAGGGTTTTTGTGATAGTGCCATCTCCTGGATTTCCTTTTACTTGATTATTCCTTCTCAGTCTCCCTTTCTAGATCTTCATCCAGGCCATACTTCCTAACTCTGTCCTGAACTATCTTTTGTCCTTCTTGGATAAAAATCTGATCAGTTTCTGTGGACTCAGTTTTCATCTCTGTGTAGATGGTTTCCAGATCTATAAAGCTAGTCCTCATCTGTCATCTCAACTATAGTCTCCTAGGCAGCTAGGTGTGTAGAGAATTGGATGTAGAACCAGGAAGACCTGAGGTCAAATCCAGATTGTGACACTAATGAGTTATGTAATTCTGGGCAAGGCACTTAACCACTGTCGGTCTCACTTTCCTCATCTGTAAATAATAACAACACATCTCCAAAGCCTGTTGTGAGAATACAGTCAGGTAATGCATTTACAAATCTTATACTTTTGCTGTATAAATGTTAGCTGCTGCTGCCACTACTACAATACTCTTTTGTGCCTCTTGATTTAGATATCCTGTAGACATTTTCAACTGAAAGTATACAAACCAATACTTACTTTTCTTCCACAAATCTTCCCTCTTTCTAAATTTCCCTCATACTATTGAGGGTACCACTATCCTTTTAGTTATCCAGTCTTACAACCTCAGTATGATCCTCAGATCCTCCTCATCATTCATTTTACATTTACATTTCATTACCAAGTATTTTCATTTCAACTTTCAAAATATCTCAATAGTTCTTATCTTCCCCCACAAATCTATCACCCTAATTGAGACCCTGAAAACCTCTCACATGAGCTGCTATGATAGCCTTCTAATTGGTCTTTCCCTATTTTATTTCATCCTCTAGGTTGTTGCTAAAGCGATTTTCCTAAAAAAACTAGTCTGCCACATATCTCTTTACTTAGTATATTTAAGTGGAAACCATTTACTTCCAGCATCAGATATCCAGATAACCTGTGTGAGGTGTTTAAGACTCTTTGCAGTCTTTTCTCTTCCTATCATTTCAGTTTTTTCACACTTTACTCCATTCTTATATTCCAGGAATAGTACTGGCTCACTTGCTATTCCTTGCATACATCACTTTTATATGTCATCCCTTTTCTCTTTTCCTTTGCACTGGTTGTTCTCTGGGATGAAATGCTTCTACTTTTCATCTCTTTCTTGTGCTTCTCGAGCCTCACTTCATGACTCATCTCAAAGTCCACCTTATGTAGGAGTTTGCATAGTCTCTCCAGTCAGTTAAGCCTTCTTTATTATAGTTACCCCTTTTCTTTGTATGTATGTATGTATGTATATAAGCTCCTTGAAGGAAAAGAATGTTTTATGTTTTTGCTTTTCCTTGTGTCCCCAGTATTTAGTACAGTATATGGGAAGTTGCTAATAAATGCTTGTTGATTGAATGTTTGTTAAATATGAATTATTCTTACTATCATGCTTTTGTCCTCAAGTTAGAGTACCCCTTCTCTGTAATACTGACAAATTCTTATTCTCCAGCTGTCTTTTTTTTTTTTTTCTTGACAAATAGTGGGATACTGCTTACCATTTCCCTCTATTCCAGAATAATGTCATAAAAGTTTCTAATTATCTAGTTTTTCAAATTTTATTTTAAATTGGCCACTTTTTTTTTTCATCACATTAGTAGTTATTACTCTGAGAAAATTTCTCACAATCTTGACCATGGTTTATGGGGTCTGGAAAACTTCAGTCATAGAAAATAGCACTTACTGACTTTAGTGTCTTATCATTCTCATGCTTGTTTCAGTCATGTGTTGCACAAGATGGGCTTTAAATCTAATTTTGTTCTCAATCTAATAGCTTTTGTTCATCTCTTGTTGGAGAAGTGTATAAGAATTAGGAGATGTGGTTTGACATTTGTGAAATGAGAAATATCCCCCTCCCCAATTGCATAGCATTTAAAATACATAAAGGAAAAGCTCAGTGAAGCATAGGGAAAAATAGTTGGTAAAACTATAATAGTTGGGATCTTCAATATACCCTTTTCATGGACTAGAAAGTGTACCAACAGTAAAATCTATGAATGAAGTTAAGAAACTGAATGGAATGTTAGAAAAGTTAGATATAGTATATGTCTTCCAATTACTGAATGGGAATAGAAAAGAATGAACATTTTTCATTACTGTATTGCCCATTTGCAAAAATTGACTATTTCTTGTTGCATAGAATCTTCATAAACACATGCAGAAAATATTTCACTGACCAAAGACAATACAATTACATTCAGTAAAGGGCCATTGAAGAAGAAATTAAGAAATCAGTAGAATGGCTGAATCCTAAGGAATTGATGGATCAATAAACAAAGCATAAAATGGTAGATAATTTCATAACTAATCAATGCTGTGTACAATCATGACTCTAGATGACTAGTTATGAAGCAAGCTACTTACTCCATGACCAATGCTATAATCTTTTAAAATTATATATGTTATTATTTTATTTTTACAAGGATTTTTATTATTTCTTTTTTATGTGAGAGAGGGGTGTTGATAGGGAAAGAAAATAAATGCTTGTTAATTGAAAGTGAAATAACATTAAATGAAAAATATGTAGTTTAAAGATTTTACAATGGTTTTAGTAAGATAATATACCAAAAACAGAGAATTAAAGGTAGCAGTTAAAATGTTTTAAGTGTGATCAGCGGATACAGAATGACCGGATGAAATGGACTTCCTAAAAGAAGCTCTCTTAAAAGGAACTGATTTTATGTTCTTGCTTAGAAGTTAGAGACATGGGGAGGGGAAAGAATTTTATAACTGTGGGAAATGCCATAAATAGAGGCACGGAGCTATTATGAATGAGGTGTGGGTGGGCAATAGTAAGGAAATGGCTTCATTGGAATAGAGCCACTGTGTTGGGAAATAATGAGAGAAGTTTAGCAAGGTGAATGGGGATGAATGTGGTTAGGAGACTTTCATGCCAAATGCAGATGTTTAGATTTGATAAGATAGAAATTATAACTCTTGGCAAGTTAAGTAAAATAATGGCATGATGAAAGCAATGAGAATTCATCCTAAAAATTATATGAAAGATTGATGGTAGGAGTACTTTTTAGAAGGCTATCGTTATAGTTCAAGTGTAGCACTTTTTCAAATTATTTAATATTCTATGATGCCTTTTTTTTTAAGCTAATACTTAAACATAATTAAGCATGAATACCTGGAATTATTACTTAGACTGTTGGTTTGATTTTCAAAATTCTGCACAGGAGCATAAATTATTATACATGTCAATATATATCCAACATTTTTATTGCTTCATATTGATTTCTTTGCACAAGGAGTAATTCTTATTTAAAAGATTATAAATATCTTTGACTAGTAAGTAAGTGGCACACAGAGACAGTATGATGTAGGGGAAAGCAGATTGGGATTGCTATTCAAGTATTTGGACATATTTTATGTTGCTAAGAAAATCACTTCATATCTCTGGACTTTAGTTCCTTCATATTAAAATGAGGGGATTGCACTTGGTCTTTACCATCTCTTCTGTGAGATTTTCAGTAACCTCTGTCTTAGATATCATGCAAATTATAAATGCAAAGTGTTAACTAAAAATCAGCAGTCATGATTCTATTTTGAACTACATATTTTATTATTCTTTAAAGTGTAATTGAGATCATGTTAAAGCTATAATTATATTATTCAGCTAAGAACTAAGGCAGTATTTTGATGGGAAAACGCTTTCTGAGTTTTAACTAGACATTTCAAAAACTCTCCTCAACCTCTCAAATAGCATGATAGAGGATTTGGATTATATTCTTTTGATAACCAGTAACATTAATTTTCTTTATTCAGCTATATATCACTAGACCTCAGTAGTGCCCTAAGATAAAATACCTTTCTACACCTTACATAAGTTTAAGATATGGCACAGTTTAAGTTCATCATCCTTCAAATTTTTTAAGCAGTTTCTCTCATTAAGTGGTTTCCAGACCTTGAACTTTCAAGTGCCATAATATTATTGACTAGCCATGTGATTTTGAAGTTTATGAACTTCTTTAGTCCTGAAGTTCTCTCCTCTATAAAATGAAAGAATTATACTAAATAATTTAATAGTCCCTTCCAGGACTAAAATTCTGTGATTCTCCAATTTTTAAAGGGGGAATAGAACTATTAGTACGAAGGATGATACACCACTCTGAGTTTCACTTGATTTTTACTGATATTCAGATGTTTATTACCTCATACCTGAAATATCATAAGAAGCACTTCAATGATCTTTTTCACTCAAGTCTGTCCCCCTCCTAATCCTGATATATAGTGCACTTTGTCTCTATCACATTGGTCTCCATGAAATATCTTCTGGGAGAATATGGATAAGAATTGCATAGTTCAAGAATAAGTGAGTTGTGATCTGAACTAAAGAAAAAAATGCTCACATGGATAAAATCACAATTCTGCTGTAGTATTGAATTATCATATCATCTTGTTAGCATAATAATTAAAATTCCCCAAAATATATGAAACTCACACTTTCTTAGATTTCTAGATTCTGAGTAAATAACTTAACTCTGCCCTACTTTCCTCATCTATCTATCTATTATTCTATTATTCTATAAAATTAGCTGGAAAAGATGACAAACCATTTAATATCTTTACCAAGAAAACCTCAAATGGGGCCTTGAAGCATCAAACATGACTGTGTAACAATAGCCTGATACTTCATTACTTCCTAATATTAGCCAGCCCTGATTACCAGTATGTTACTGGTACTTTCAGAATACCTTCCACCTTTTTGAAATTCTGTTATTTCTTATCTGGCTTAAATTCTTCTCTCATAAGACTACCTGATAAATCAAAGTTAGAATTGCATTATAATTATGAAAACTTAGAGAATAAAGGGACCTTCTAGATCATATGGTCTAGAATGTTGGAGGGGATGTGGGAAAACTGGGATACTGATACATTGTTGGTGGAACTGTGAATGAATCCAAACATTCTGGAAAGCAATTTGGAACTATACTCAAAAATTATCAAACTGTGCATACCCTTTGATCCATCAGTGTTTCTACTAGGATTATATCCCCAAAAGATATTAAGGGAGGGAAAGGGACTCCCATGTGCAAAAATGTTTGCGGCAGCCCTTTTCATAAAGAAACTGAAAACTAAATGGATTCTCACCAATTGGAGAATGGCTGAATAAGTTGTGGTATATGAATGTTATAGAATATTATCGTTCTATAAGAAATGACCAGCAGGAGGATTTCAGAGAGGCCTGGAGAGATTTACATGAATTGATGCTAAGTGAAATGAGCAGAACCAGGAGATCATTGTACATAGCAACAAAAGATTATACGATGATCAATTCTGATGGACGTGGTTCTCTTCAACAGTGAGATGATTCAAACCATTCCAATTGTTCAGTAATGGAGAGAGTCAATTATACCCAGAGAGAGGACTATGGGAAATTAGTGTGGCCTGCAACATAGCATTTTTACTCTTTCTGTTCTTGTTTGCTTACATTTTTATTTTCCTTCTCAGGTTTTTTTTTTCTTTTTCTAGATCTGATTTTTCTTGTGCAGCAAGATAACTGTATAAATATGTATACATATATTGTATTTAGTATATATTTTAATATATTTACTATGTATTGGACTACCTGCCATCTAGGAGAGGGGATGGGGGGAAGGAGGGGAAAATTTGGAACAGAAGGTTTTGCAAGGGTCAATGTTGAAAAATTACCCATACATATGTTTTTTTTAATTTTATTTTGTTTTTTATTAATTTTTATAATTATAACATTTTCTTTGACAGTATGTATGCATAGGTAATTTTTTTTTTTTACAACATTATCCTTTGTACTCCCTTCTGTCCCAAGTTTTTCCCCTCCTTCCCTACACCCCCTCGCCTAGATGGCAGGCATTCCCAAACATATTAAATATCTTATAGTATATCCTAGGTACAATATGTATGTGCAGAACCGAATTTTGTTGTTGTTGTTGCAAAGAAAGGATTGTATTCGCAAGGTAAAAATAATCTGGGAAGAGAAACAAAACAAAACAAAAAAAACAATGCTCACAGTTTACACTCATTTCCCAGTGCTCCTTTTCTGGATGTAGCTGATTCTGTCCATCATTAATCAATTGGAATTGGATTAACTCTTCTCTATATTGAAGATATCCACTTCCATCAGAATACATCCTCATACAGTATCATTGTTGAAGTATATAAATGATCCCCTAGTTCTACTCGTTTCACTTAGCATCAGTTGATGTAAGTCTCTCCAAGCCTCCCTGTATTCCTCCTGTTGGTCATTTCTTACAGAACAATAATATTCCATAACATTCATATACCATAATTTACCCAACCATTCTCCAATTGATGGATATCCATTCATTTTCCAGTTTCTAGCCACTATGAAAAGGGTTGCCACAAAAGTTTTGGCACATACAGGTCCCTTTCTCTTCTTTAGTATTTCATTGGGATATAAGCCCAATAATAGTACGGCTGGGTCAAAGGGTATGCACATTTTGATAACTTTTTGGGCATAATTCCAGATTGCTCTCCAGAATGGTTGGATTCTTTTACAACTCCACCAACAATGCATCAGTGTCCCAGTTTTCCCACAGCCCTTCCAACATTCATCGTTATTTGTTCCTGTCATCTTAGCCAATCTGACAGGTGTGTAATGATATCTCAGAGTTGTCTTAAATTTGCATTTCTCTGATCAATAGTGATTTGGAACACTCTTTCATATGAGTAGAAATAGTTTTAATTTCATCATCTGAAAATTGTTTGTTCATATCCTTTGACCATTTATCAATTGGAAAATGGCTTGATTTCTTATAAGTTACAGTCAATTCTCTGTATATTTTGGAGATGAGGCCTTTATCAGAAACTTTAACTGTAAAAATATTTTCCCAATTTGTTACTTCTCTTCTAATCTTGTTTGCATTAGTTTTGTTTGTGCAGAAACTTTTTAATTTGGTGTAATCAAAATTTTCTATTTTGTGATCAATAATAGTCTCTAGTTCTCCCTTGGACACAAACTCCTTCCTCCTCCACAAGTCTGAGAGGTAAACCATCCCCTGTTCCTCCAATTTATTTATGATTTCGTTCTTTATGCCTAAATCTTGGACCCATTTTGATCTTATCTTAGTATGTGGTGTTAAATGTGGGTCCATGCCTGTTAGGTTCTTACTAAGTACTAATGAGATAATGAGATATTGGGTTCTTACTAAGTGCTAAGTCTGTACTTAACAGTTCTCTAGTTCCGGCCTTTCCTGGTAGTTTGACTTGTGAATTCCTAAGGAAGAGCTTGCATGTTTGGGAGGAGCAAGCTCATTGGTTGAAGTGGTTCTTCCCAGAAGCCCTTGCATTATCCCGCGCCCATTCTCTGGGAGGATAAAAGAGGACAGCACTCCAGAAAGAGGAGAAGTATCTGCGCTACATCAGGCCTGATGCAGCTCTCTGCAGGAAGGGAAGTCGGCTCTCTACAGGAAGAAGAATCTGTCCGAGAGATTTGAGTTGACACCGCAGATCTCCCCCCAGAGAGCCATCGGCAGCGTCTGGAGACAACAGCACACTACACATGCCTAGTTTCTGTCATACTAATTTCCAGTTTTCCCAGTAGTTTTTGTCAAATAATGAATTCTTATCCCAAAATTTGGGATCTTTGGGTTTGTCAAACACTAGATTGCTATTTTTATTCACTATCTTGCCCTGTGAACCTAACCTGTGCCACTGATCGACTAGTCCATTTCTTAGCCAATACCAAATGGTTTTGGTGACTGCTGCTTTATAATATAGTTCTAGATCAGGTACAGCTAGACCACCTTCATTTAATTTTTTTTTTCATTACTTCCCTTCAAATTCTTGACCTTTTGTTGTTCCATATGAATTCTGTTGTTATTTTTTCTAGGTCATTAAAATAGTTTCTTGGGAGTCTGATTGGTATAGCACTAAATAAATAGATTAGTTTAGGGAGTATTGTCATCTTAATTATATTCGCTCGGCCTATCCAAGAGCACTGAATGTCTTTCCAATTATTTAAATCTGACTTTATTTTTGTGGCAAGTGTTTCATAATTTTGCTCATATAATTCCTGACTATTCTTTGGTAGATATATTCCCAAATATTTTATACTATTGACCGTTATTTTGAATGGAATTTCTCTTTGTATCTCTTGCTGATGGATTGTGTTGGTAATGTACAAAAATGCTGAGGATTTATGTGGATTTATTTTGTATACTGAAACTTTGCTAAAACTCTGAATTATTTCTAATAGCTTTTTAGCAGAGTCTTTGGGGTTCTCTAAGTATACCATCATGTCATCTGCAAAGAGTGATAGTTTGATTTCCTCATTTCCTACTGAATTCCTTGAATCTCTTTCTCAGCTCTTATTGCCTAGGCTAGAGTTTCTAGTACTATATTGAATAGTAATGGTGATAATGGGCAACCTGATCTTACAAGGAAAGGTTCCAGTTTATCGCTATTACATATGATGTTTACTGAGGGTTTTAAATATATGCTCCTTATTGTTTTAAGGATTAGTCCATTTATTCCTATACTCTCAAGCGTTTTTAGTAGGAATGGATGTTGGATTTTATCAAATGTTTTTTTCTGCATCTATTGAGATGATCATATGGTTTTTTATTAATTTGATTATTAATATGATCAATTATACTAATAGTTTTCCTAATATTAAACCAGCCCTGCATTCTTGGTATAAATCCCACTTGGTCATAGTGTATTATCCTGGGGATGATTTTCTGAAGTCTTTTTGCTAATATCTTATTTAAGATTTTAGCATCAATGTTCATTAAGAAAATTGGTTTATAATTTTCTTTCTCAGTTTTTGATCTATCTGATTTAGGTATCAGTACCATGTGTGTGTCATAAAAGGAATTTGGTAGGACTCCTTCAATCCCTATTTTTTTTTCAATAATTTTTTATTATATATTTTTTATAATTATCCCTTGTATTCATTTTTCCAAATTATCCCCCCCTCCCTCTACTCCCTCCCCCCGATGACAGGCAATCCCATACATTTTACATGTGTTACAATATAACCTAGATACAATACATGTGTGTAAATACCATTTTCTTGTTGCACAATAAGCATTAGATTCCGAAGGTACATGTAACCTGGGCAGACAGATATTAGTGCTAACAATTTACATTCTTTTCCCAGTGTTTCTTCTCTGGGTGTAGCTACCTCTGTCCATCACTGATCAACTGGAAGTGAGTTGGCTCTTCTTTATGTTGAAGATTTCCACTTCCATTAGAATACATCCTCATACAGTGTTGTTGAAGTGTATAGTGATCTTCTGGTTCTGCTCATTTCACTCAGCATCAGTTGATTTAAGTCTCTCCAGGCCTCTCTGTATTCCTCCTCCTGGTCATTTCTTACAGAGCAATAATATTCCATAACCTTCATATACCATAATTTACCCAACCATTCTCCAATTGATGGACATCCATTCATCTTCCAGTTTCTAGCTACAACAAAAAGAGCTGCCACAAACATTTTGGCACATATATGTCTCTTTCCGCTCTTTAGTATTTCTTTGGGATATAAGCCCAGTAGTAGCACTGCTGGGTCAAAGGGGATGCACAGTTTGATAACTTTTTGGGCATAATTCCAAATTGCTCTCCAGAATGGCTGGATTCTTTCACAACTCCACCAGCAATGTATTAGTGTCCCAGCTTTCCCACATCCCCTCCAACATTCATCATTATTTGTTCCTGTCATCTTAGCCAATCTGACAGGTGTGTAGTGGTATCTCAGAGTTGTCTTAATTTGCATTTCTCTGATCAGTAGTGATTTGGAACACTCTTTCATGTGAGTGGATATAGTTTCAATTTCTTCCTCTGAGAATTGTCTGTTCATATCCTTTGACCATTTATCAATTGGAGAATGGTTCGGTTTCTTATAAATTAGGGTCAGTTCTCTATATATTTTGGAAATGAGACCTTTGTCAGAACCTTTGCTTTTAAAAATATTTTCCCAATTTGTTACTTTCCTTCTAATCTTGTTTGCATTAGTATTATTTGTACAGAAACTTTTTAGTTTGATGTAATCAAAATCTTCTATTTTGTGATCAATAATGATCTCTAGTTCTCCTCTGGTCATAAATTCCTTCCTCCTCCACAGGTCTGAGAGGTAGACTATGCTCTGTTCCTCTAATCTGTTTATGATTTCATTCTTTATGCCTAAATCATGGACCCATTTTGATCTTATCTTGGTATATGGTGTTAAGTGTGGATCCATATCTAATTTCTGCCATATTAATTTCAAGTTTTCCCAACAGTTTTTTCCAAATAATGAATTTTTATCCCTAATGTTGGTATCTTTGGGTTTGTCAAAGATTAGATTGCTATAGATGTACCCTTTTTTTTCCTTTGTATCTAATCTGTTCCACTGATCTACCGGTCTATTTCTTAGCCAATACCAAATGGTTTTGGTGACTGCTGCTATATAATATAGCTTTAGATCAGGTACACTTAGACCACTTTCCTCTGACTTTTTTTTCATTAGTTCCCTTGCAATTCTCGACCTTTTATTCTTCCATATGAATTTTGTTATTTTTTCTAGGTCATTGAAATAGTTTCTTGGGAGTCTGATTGGTATAGCACTAAATAAATAGATTAGTTTGGGGAGTATTGTCATCTTTATTATATTCACTCGGCCTATCCAAGAGCACTGAATGTCTTTCCAATTATTTAGATCTGACTTTATTTTTGTGGCAAGTGTTTTGTAATTTTTCTCATATAATTCCTGACTTTTCTTTGGTAGATGGATTCCCAAATACTTTATACTCTCAACATTTGTTTGGAATGGAATTTCTCTTTGTATCTCTTGCTGTTGCATTTTGTTGGTGATATATAACAATGCTGAGGATTTATGTGGATTTATTTTGTATCCTGCCACTTTGCTGAAATTTTGAATTATTTCTAGTAGCTTTTTAGCAGAGTCTTTGGGGTTCTCTAAGTATACCATCATGTCATCTGCAAAAAGTGATAGTTTGATTTCCTCATTTCCTACTCTAATTCCTTGAATCTCTTTCTCGGCTCTTATTGCCGAGGCTAGGGTTTCTAATACTATATTGAATAGTAATGGTGATAGTGGGCAACCTTGTTTTACTCCTGATCTTACTGGGAAAGATTGTAGTTTATTTCTATTGCATATTATGCTTACTGACCGTCTTAAATATATGCTCCTGATTATTCTAAGGAATAGTCCATTTATTCCTATACTCTCAAGAGTTTTTAGTAGGAATGGATGTTGGATTTTGTCAAATGCTTTTTCTGCATCTATTGAGATGATCATATGGTTCTTATTAATTTGATTATTAATATGGTCAATTATATTAATAGTTTTCCTAATATTAAACCAGCCGTGCATTCCTGGAATAAATCCTACTTGATCATAGTGTATTATCCTGGAGATGATTTTCTGAAGTCTTTTTGCTAATATCTTATTTAAGATTTTAGCATCAATATTCATTAAGGAAATTGGTCTATAATTTTCTTTCTCAATTTTCGATCTACCTGGTTTAGGTATCAGTACCATGTCTGTGTCATAAAAGGAGTTTGGTAGGACTCCTTCATCCCCTATTTTTTCAAATAATTTATATAACATTGGGGCTAATTGTTCTTTAAATGTTTGGTAGAATTCACATGTGAATCCATCTGGTCCTGGGGATTTTTTCCTGGGGAGTTGATTAATAGCTTGTTCTATTTCTTTTTCTGAAATGGGACTATTTAAGCAATTTATCTCCTCCTCTGTTAATCTAGGGAGCCTATATTTTTGGAGGAAGTCATCCATTTCACTTAAGTTATCAAATTTATTGGAATAAAGTTGGGCAAAGTAACTCCTTATTATTTCTCTAATTTCCTCTTCATTGGTGGAAAGATCCCCCTTTTTATTTGTAAGACTAACAATTTGATTTTCCTCTTTCTTTTTTCTGATCAAATTTACCAAAGGTTTATCTATTTTATTGGCTTTTTCATAAAACCAACTCTTGGTTTTATTTATTAATTCATTAGTTTTTTTACTTTCAATATTATTGATTTCTCCTTTTAATTTTTGTATTTCAAGTTTAATTTTTGGTTGGGGTTTATAATTTGGTCTTTTTCTAGCCTTTTAAGTTGTAAGCCCAATTCGTTAATCTTCTCTTTCTCTATTTTCTTCAAATAAGCCTCTAAAGATATAAAATTTCCCCTTATTACTGCTTTAGCTGCATCCCACAGATTTTGGTATGATGTCTCATCATTGTCATTGTCTTGGGTGAAATTATTAATTGTTTCTATAATTTGCTCTTTCACCCTGTCATTCTTTAAGATGAGATTATTCAGTTTCCAATTACTTTTTGTCTATTTATCCCTAACTTTTTACTGAATGTAGCTTTTATTGCATTGTGGGCTGAGAAGAAGGCATTTATTATTTCTGCCTTTCTACATTTAATTTTGAGATCTTTATGTCCTAATATATGGTCAATTTTTGTATAGGATCCATGAATTGCTGAGAAGAAAGTATATTCCTTTCTATTGCCATTCAGTTTTCTCCAAAGGTCTATCATACCTAGTTTTTCTAATGTTCTATTTACTTTTTAAATTTCTTTCTTGTTTGTTTTGTGGTTTGATTTGTCTAAATCTGAGAGTGCAAGGTTGAGATCTCCCACTATTATAGTTTTACTGTCTATTTCTTCTTGCAACTCTCCTAACTTTTCCTTTAGGAAGTTAGATGCTATACCACTTGGTGCATATATGTTTAGTATTGATATGGCTTCATTATTTATGCTACCTTTCAGCAGGATATAGTTTCCTTCCTTATCTTTTTAAACTAGATCTACTTCTGTTTTTGCTTGATCTGAGATAAGGATAGCTACCCCTGCTTTTTTGGCTTTTCCTGAAGCATAATAGGCTCTGTTCCAACCTTTTACCTTTACTCTGTATGTATCTCCCTGCTTTAAGTGTGTTTCCTGCAGACAACATATTGTAGGGTTCTGATTTTTGATCCAATCTGCTATCCGTCTCCGTTTGATGGGAGCGTTCATCCCATTCACATTTACAGTTAAAATTACTAATTTCTGTATTTCCTGCCATCATATTATCCCCAGATTATGCTTTTTCCCTTGACCCCCCTGATCCCCCTCCCCGATATTTAATTTACAGACCCCCCTTGTGACGCGCAACCCTCCCTTTTTTTTTTTTTTTAGTATCCCTTCCCCCTCCCTCCAAGTCCCTTCACTTATTCTCCTTTTCCTTTTCCCTTTTCCTCTCCCCCCTTTTAATGAGGTGAGAGAAAATTCTCTGAAAAACAAATATGTTAATTATTTACTCTTTTAGCCTCTCCTGATGAGAGTAAGATTCACACAATGATTCTCCCCCTCACTAAATTCCCTCAGATATGGTGTATTTTCTATGCTTCTTCCTGAGATGTAGTTTCCCTCTTTTTATCATTCCTTCCCCTTTTTCTGAAACGACCTCCTTCCCTTTACTACACCCCCCTTTTTTTCTTTTATATCAGTAAAATCAAATTATCCTTGAGTACTTTTTATATACCCACAACAGAGTTACTGTTCTCAAGGATTCTGTGTACCTTTTTCTGTTTCTCTTCAGTCTTGTGGATGTAGATCAAATTTTTTGTTTAAGTCTGGTTTTTTTCTTAGAAACATGTAGAATTCCTCTATTTCATTGAATGACCATCTTCTTCCATGGAAAAAGATGCTAAACTTAGCTGGGTAGTTCATTCTTGGTTGCAGTCCTTGATCTTTTGCCTTACGGAATATCAGGTTCCAGGCCCTTCTATCTTTTAATGTGGAGGCAGCCAGATCTTGAGTGACCCTTATTGTGACACCTTGGTATTTAAATTGTTTTTTTCTAGCTGCTTGTAGGATTTTCTCCTTTGTGTGGTAATTCTGCAGCTTAGCCACAATATTCCGTGGTGTTCTTTTTTTAGGGTCTATTTCAGAAGAAGTTCGATGAATTCTTTCCACATCTACTTTCCCTTCTGTTTCTATTATCTCTGGACAGTTCTCTTTAATAATTTCCTGTAAAATAGAATCTAGGCTCTTTTTTTGGTCATAGTTTTCTGGAAGTCCAATGATCCGCAGATTATCTCTCCTAGATCTATTTTCCAGGTCTATAGATTTTCCCAGTAAGTATTTGACGTTGTTCTCCAGCTTCTCATTTTTTTTTTTTGTTTTGTTTGACTGATTCTTGGGTTCTCTGTGAATCATTCATTTCTATTTGTTCCATCCTGACTTTTAAGGAGTTATTTTCTTCTTTTACAGTTTTTAGTTCTTTTTGTAAATGCCCAATTTCGTTTTTAAATGAATTATTTTGCTCTATTGAATTTTTTTCCATTTCCCTAATTTTTTTTTTTGAGAATTATTTTCTTTTTCCAATTCAGAAATTCTATTTTCTTGAGACTTTTTTATCTTTTCCAATTCAGAAATCCTACTTTCCTGTGATTTTTTTTCTTTTCTAATTCACTAATTTTGTTTCCCTGCATCTCCTGTGAATTCTTTATTTTTTCCAACTCCAATTTCAGGACGTTGTTATTCTCTATCATAGCTTCCCTTTCCTTTTCCCATTTTTCTTCAAACTCTCTTAACTTTTTAATAGTCTCTTCTAGGAGAGAGTTATGTGATGGGGGGCAGGAATCGTTCCCCTTTAGGTTGTTATCTGCTGACTCTCTGCTGTTAACTTCCTTGGGGTTGGATACCCGCTCTTTCTCTGTGTAGAAGGAATCTATGGTTTTTCTGGTTCTTTTGTTCATACTTAAAAAATCTTTTGGGGTCTGTCCCTGGGGTAGGAAATTCTTTATTTACTTCTTTACCAGCTTCCTCCCAGACCGGATGGATGCAGCGGCTCTTGCGCCTGAGCTAAGATAGAGCTCTGGGAGAGAGTTCCCCACCCCCTCCCTGGAAGTGCCTCAGAGGTGACTAGCACTGCTGTGCCCTGAGGGCGCTGTGTTCTAGCTGCTTCCCTGAGGTTTGAGATTGAGCAGTAAAGAAGGCACAAAGCCCAGCCTATGCGTCCCGGTTGGACGTGGATGTCTGCAGCAGGTGACGTGAAAAGCCCCTGCGCTCAAACTGGAAGTGTCTGCCAGAAACCGCGGTCCCTAGTTCAAAGGTTCCGCTTCTCTGGGACTTCCTGGAGCTGAGTTCCATACCCTCCAGCTAAGCTAGGCAGTGTGTGTTGCCTTGGGCCGTATCCGCCTACTTGTCAATCTCTTTAACTAGTCTCAGGTGGGAGCTTAGGCCACACCTCCTGGTGCTGAGATCTGCTGAGTCACCCCCAAGATCCGGGGAAAATCTAATCTATCTGAATTTTTAAAAGTAGTTTAGATTTCTCTTATGAACTGCTATATTATAAGCAGAGAAGAGCTAATAGCCTGTGCCAGATTCTTCTATCTCAGTGGCTTCTCTGATCCCAGAGCCCTTCCCAGCGCAATCGGCGCAGTATGCTAGCACCCAGCCGTCTTTGCTGGCCTCTCTTCTTCCTCCCCTGGGAACTGACCTTTTCTGTTGAAACTCCTGATTCTCTTCAGCTGGTAAGTCGTGCTTCCAGTCCTTGTGGTATCTATCAGTCCAGCGCTATTTCTGAGGCTGATTTATCTAATTGGTTGTGAGGGAGTAAGGACGTTCACAGAGTTGTGTGTTTCTTCTCCGCCATCTTCCACTGTGTGACCCAATCCCTATTTTTTCAAATAGTTTATATAGCATTGGAGTTAGTTGTTCTTTAAATGTTTAGTAGAATTCACATGTAAATCCATCTGGTCCTGGGGATTTTTTCTTAGGAAGTTGGTTAATAGCTTGTTCTATTTCTTTTTTCTGAAATGGGACTATTTAGACTACTTAATTCTTCCTCTTAATCTGGGCAAGCTATATTTTTGAAGGTATTCTTCCATTTCATTTATGTTATCGAATTTATTGGCATAAAGTTGAGCAAAGTAGCTCCTATTGTTCTAATTTCCTCTTCATTAGTGGTGAGTTCTCTCCTTTCATTTTCAAGACTAACAATTTGCTTTTTCTCTTTCCTTTTTTTAATCAGGTTTACTAAGGGTTTGTCTATTTTGTTGGTTTTTTTCATAGAACCAACTCTTAGTTTTATTAATTAATTCAATAGTTTTTTTACTTTCAATTTTATTAATCTCACCTTTTATTTTTTTGAATTTCAAGTTTTGTGTTTGTCTGGGGGGTTTTAATTTGTTCCTTTTCTAGCAATTTTAGTTGTAATCCCAATTTGTTGGCCCTCTCTTTCTCTATTTTATGCAAGTAGGGCTGTAGAGATATATAAATCTCACACATTTTGGTATGATGTCTCATTATTGTCATTTTCTTGGGTGAAATTATTAATTATGTCTATGATTTGCTGTTTTACCCAATCATTCTTTAGTATAATTATTTAGTTTCCAATTATTTTTTGGTCTATTTTCCCCTGGCTTTTTATTAAATGTAATTTTGATTGCATTGTGGTCTGAAAAGGATGCATTTACTATTTCTGCCTTAATGCATTTGATTTTGAGGTTTTTATGCCCTAGTATATGATCAATTTTTGTATAGGTTCCATGAACTGCTGAGAAGAAAGTATACTCCTTTCTGTCTCCATTTAGCTTTCTCCAAAGATCTATCATATCAAACTTTTCTAGTATTCTATGTACCTCTTTGACTTTCTTTCTTATTTATTTTGTGGTTTGATTTATCCAATTCTGAGAGTGCAAGGTTGAGATCTCCCACTATTATAATTTTGCTGTCTACTTCTTCTTGCAGGTCTCTTAATTTCTCTTTTAAGAATTTAGATGTTGCACCACTTGGTGCATGTATGTTTAATATTGATACTGCTTCATTATTGATGCTACCCTTTAGCAGGATATAATGCCCATCCTTATCTCTTTTAATTAGATCAATTTTTGTTTTTGCTTGATCTGAGATGAGGATGGCTACCCCTGCTTTTTTGGCTTTGCCTGAAGCATAGTAGATTCTGCTCCACCCTTTTATTTTTAGTTTGAATGTATCACCCTGTTTCAGATGTGTTTCCTGTAAACAACATATAGTAGGATTCTGACTTTTAATCCAGTCTGCTAACTGCTTCCTCTTTATGAGGCAGTTTGCTCCATTCACATTTATGGTTAGAATGACTAATTCTATATTGCTTGCCATCCTATTAACCCCTGCTTATGCTTTTCCCCTTTCCTTCCCTCTTACCCCCCTACCCAGTATTAAACTTGTGAACACCACTTGCTTTTCACAGCACTCCCTTTTTAGTTACCCTCCCCCACCTTAAAGTTCCTCCCCTTATTTTACCCCTTTTCCTCACAATATCTGTATTCCCTTCCCCTTAGCTTACTCCTTCCCTCTCACTTTTCAATGAAGTGGGAGAAGTTTGACCATAAATCGAATATGTCTATTGATACACACTATGTTCATCTCCCTCCTTTCTTTCTCTCAGATATAATAGATTACCTTTGCCTCTTCATGAGATGTAGTACCACCACTTTACACTTTTTTATAATTTCCTTTCCATCTCCAGTTTCTAGGACAAATTATACATGTGTTCTTTACATATCTTTATGGCAGAAATATAGTTCTCAAGATTTCTTTTTACCTTTTTAGAAATCTCTTGAGTTCTGTATTTGAAGATCAAACATTTTATGTAGGTCTGGTTTTTTCATCAAGAATAGATGGAATTCATTTATTTTGTTAAATGTCCATCTTCTTCCCTGGAAAACGATGCTCATTTTTGCTGGATAAGTTATTCTTGGCTGCATACCAAGTTCTGTAGCCTTGTGGAATATCATGTTCCAGGCCCTTTGTTCTTTTAATGTGGACGCTGCTAGATCCTGGGTTATCCTTATTGTTGCTCCATATCTGAATTACTTTTTTCTATCAGCTTCCAATATTTTTTCCTTTGTCTGATGGTTCTTGAACTTGGCCACTATATTTCTTGGCGTTTTGATTTTAGGGTCCCTTTCAGTAGATGATCGATGAATTTTTTCAATGTCTATTTTACCCTCTGTTTCCAGAATGTCTGGGCAGTTCTCTTTGATAATTTCCTCGAAAATGTGCTCTTTATTCTCCTTTTTTTCCTCAAAGAGCTTTACCCTGGCTTGATTATTTCTTTAGGATAATTAATAATACTTTTCATTTGTGGCATCTATAGATGTCAACATGTAGTTCTTCACTTCAACAAAAATATGCATTTATTTAATCACTGGCAATCAAATGTTACACTTCAATAAAATCTTACAAACTAGGAATTGTATAAATATATGTCCTTCAAAGGTAAAGGTTAAGAAGTAATTAGATTGGAAATATCTTTTACATTTGAAATATTATACCTACTGATTATCCATTTTGAAGTTTTCATTTTTCTGCTCTTTATTCTGTCTTATATTTTGATAACTTAAGCTAATAAATTCTGCTCAAATCTTCCTTTCTTTTCTGTGCCCTGCCTAGAATATTAAGAATAGAAGAGAATAGAAAATAAAGATCCTGAAAACAATTACTTAAAAAGTTGGGTAATTTTTGCAAAAGAAAAATTCATGCATAAATTCACTAGAAAATCCTATCTGGGTAAATGTTACCTTCACTATCCAATATAAAGTTATTTCTGATTAATTTCATATGAACAATAGAAAAAAACAAATTGGCAGTTTATTTCTAGAATTTTATATATGATAAAACAGACAAGTCAGTTCTGTGCAGGCCACCTCAATCCTTAAAAGATTTTTTTTTTTTTTTGCCCCAGTTGAGAATTATAAAAGTTAAATTTAACAGAGAGGGGTAGTGTTTTGGCAGAAAAGAGCTATAATTATTAATTTAATACTTACTTTTTTGTACTTGGCACTAAAATTATTAAGCCCCAAGTGAAGGAGATAAGACTTTGAAGGAGACAATAAAAGGATTTGGACTTTAATCCCTGGCTACACATGGGATTATTGAACTGAAAGGAAGGCTGCCTCCGGAAGCCCCCTAAGAAACCTGCTCCCAGAGAACATTGCATTTTAGAGAAGAATATTACATCGTTGGGCAATGGTTAAGATTTTCCAGGCACTTTATAGAGGCTTTGATTTAAAAAAAAAAATTATTGATATCTTTTTAACCCAACAGTATTTACTAAATTCCTTTTTTATAAGGAGTAGTGGGTGCCTCATGCCCTTATTCAGTTCTCTCAGTTAACAAAGAAAAGCAGGCTTTTTACCTTGCTATTCCTTCATTCATATCCTACTCCTTAATTATTGTATACCTCAGGGTTGTTCTGAATACTCTTCCTTTTCTTTTTAAATTCTTTTTAGTGATCTCATCAATTCTCATGGATTTAACTCTTAGTCTATGGAGAAGTCTCAGGTCTATGTTTTTATTTATCTAGTTTTTCTTCTGAACTTTAGTCTTTCATCCTTAACTAGTTTGCCTGTTGGACATTTCCAACTGGTTTCCTATGAGTGTTGCAATTTTAGAATATCCAAAATAAAAACATTGTCTTAACACAAAAAATCTATACCCCTTCTAATTATCAGTTTCTGATGAGTATACCATCATCTTTCTAATTCAGATCCAGTCTTAAGACATCCTAAATTTTCCCTTCTTCTTCATTCCACAAGAGCAATTAGTTGCCAGATCTTGTTGATTCTACCTTCACAACATTTCTCTGTGTCATCCATTCAATAACAGTTATTCTCTCCTTCATCACTTTTTGTCTGGACAATTATAACATTAACTTTTCCCAAATCTAGTTTTTCTCTTTTCCAATTCATCCTTCCCATAATTCTAAAATGATATTCCTAAAAAACAGACCTGAAAATGTCATTGTTGTATGAGAGGCATTCTTTCTCCATGCCTTTAGGATCAAATGCAAACTATCATCCAAAACTTTACACAATCTGGTTTGAAATTCCATTTGCTAGCTCCTTTTACTTTTTTTCTCTTTCATTAATTTCTATGTTCAAGCCAAATTTATTGCTTATGTTGACATTCATCTTTTGTCTCTTCCACAACTTCTCCCCTAATTCTGTAATGCATTTTCTACTCACCTCCATTTCATAAAACTAAGTAAATAATTTTTGGTAGAATTCTTTCAAACATACATTTCATACTTATAAAACTTCTTAAATAAATAGTGCTGATCATAATCTAACATTTTTCTTAGTGAGTCAGGTAGATTATAATAATCTTCAGTTGTTTTATGTTGTAATATAGTGATTTGCTCCCCCCCCCCCCCTTTGAGGCTGGGGTTAAGTGACTTGCCCAGGGTCACACAGCTAGGAAGTATTAAGTGAGATCAAATTTGAACTCGGGTCCTCCTGAATTCAAGGCTAGTGCTCTATCCACTACGCCACCTAGCTGCCCCATATAGTAATTTCCTTATATCCTTTGGAAGTATTTTGAGTTACTTGTCCCAAAGTCTACAATGCAATGTTTTTGGAGAGCTTTTCCCCCCTGCCTTTTTCATTGTGAACTGTTATTTCTTGCCTCTTTTAGCATATAAATTATGGGGAAACCGTCTAGCTTCAAATTTACTGTGGACTTGAAAACCAGATAACTAAGCTTCATACAATTACATGCAAAATAAAAGTAAATGGGTTCTGAATGGCCTCTGGTTGCTCTCATGTGAGAGTGTAGAGTTTATCTTAGCTAACTTTTGGGTTCTTTTTTCTCAGTTATATTCTGGATAGTTGAAATTTTTGGATAAATAATGTCAAAATTTAGCTGTATTCATTTTGACTTTTTACAAAAAAATTATTCTTGCACATGTTTAACTTATATTAGATTGCTTCCTGTCTAAGAGATGGAGGGAGAGAGGGAGAAAAATTTTGCAAATGTAAACTCTCTGCATATATTCATAAAAATAAAATATTATTTTAAAAAGTTAAAAAATTAATAATTCTTTCTTTCCATAATAGGTGAATGAAGAATGGAGCATAATATGAGCAGAATCCATATGATTTCTGAACCCAGTATAATTTATTTTCTACAAGTATCTTGGGAAAAAGATTTAGGTTCTGGTTTTGACATAACTCTTACAGATGGTCAGTCAGCATGGAATGGAACAGGTAAAAACAAGAACAAACATTCAAAAAATTTCCTTATTATTTGTAGGAATTTAAATGCTCTTTATGCTTTTTTTCCCCTAATACACTGTCATAATCTAGAGTATCACACTAACTTGTAAAAATTTCATTCTGTACATTCTCATAAATAAGGTGGCTTTTTTTTTTGTCCAGAAGCCTGTTTATAATTTGGTTGCTTGAAATTCAGAAAGAATTTTCTTATAGAAAAACATTAGAAACATTAGAGAGATTATCCATCCCAAGGAAGTACACTTACCTCCACTGAAGCCAAGCCACAATGCTAATAGTCCTGCTGTAACCCATTGCTTCCATGTGGCACAATGAATTCTGGCTTTCTATGGAGATGTTCGGTTATGATGTTAGGAACATATCTCCCTAATCTGTAATGGAGGATGTCTCTCTTCTCCTGTAGTACTAAGGTAGGAATGTGGGATAAATGTGTTTCCTTAAGGGACATAGCAGAGTTTAAAGAAATATATCAGTTACTCTTGTTATTGTGTTTGTTTTAGTTCTTAGGGGGAAGAGAGTAACATTTGAAAAAGTCCATGAGCATAAATATTTAGTTTTTATTAAATGGAAAATCATTATAATAAATTTCACAAAGTTTTTCAAAAAATTGTATGTGTAAAACAGTAAATTGTCAATATTTATAGTGTGACATAAAGTTCAACATTGACTTTGATTTATAATTGATAGCTATAGTAGTAACTAATATTTATATAGCATTTATTATGTGCCAGATATAGGCTAAGTATTTTTAAGTACTTTATAATTATTTTCTTTGATCCTTACAACAATCCTGGGAAATAGGTACTATTATCTCACTTTTATAAATGAGGAAACTGATTCAAATGGAGAATAATTGACTTACCTAGTATCAAACAGTAAGTATTTGAGATTTGTAGGTTTGAAAGCTTAAGCTATTAAGCAAAGATTTTGCAATCAGCAATAAGAAATCAGGTTCTGTCTTTGTATGTTTTAGTCTTTTTTGGATGTGTATATATATATAGATTTAAAAGAGAGGGTTAAAAAAATCAAATAATCAGCAAATGTTTTTTAAGGAGAAGTTATTATGTGACGGAACCTATGCTAGGTCCTATGGATGCAGGAAAATAGACTCAGCTTCTGAAAGTTTACTTTATTTTAATTTTTCTATTTTAATTTTTACTTAAAATGCATTTTTTCCTATCTCATTTTTCTATCTCATTAGAAAAAAAGAAAATGCATAGTCAAGCAAAACAAATTCCAGATATATATGTATATGCATATTATATATATACGTATATATATTATATATATGTGTGTGTATGTTTATACACGCACAAACACATACACACACACACTCACACAATATATCTATACAAATATCTATAAAACACACAATATATTAAATCCATCATCTTTCTTTTAGAAAGTCAGTGGCATTCTTTATCAGTGGTTGGAATCGTTGTTGGCCATTACATTGACCAGTTTTTAAGTCTTTCAAAGTTGTTAGTCTTTACAGTGTTATTGTTATTATAGAAGTTATTTTCTGCTTCTTCCCAGGTTTCCCTGGAACAGTTTCTTTTATTACTTCTTATGATGCAATTGTTTTCTATTACATTCATATAAAATAATTTGTTCTGCCGTCCCCCATTTTATGGTAGTCTCCTTATCCTGTCAATCTAAAGATTTGAAGAGTCTCTTTTAATTGTTGATCCACTAAATTCACAAATTAGTTTTTCCTTAATAATAAATGTATTAAATAATAAATGTATTAATCTATATTCTTAGATTTTTACTGGTATTTGGTAGTGGTAATTTATCACTTCTTCCTCAAATGCATTAACAGTGTTAACTCTTAAAGTTGGTTGGCAGTTGATGTCATATAATCATAAATATTCATGAATAACATACGACTTTGATAAGAATGTCAACAATAGTAATAGAACTTCTGATACTCTTCTCTTAAAAAACAATCTCATTAACTTCCTCATCATTAAATAATAAATCTTCCATATATGTATTCTCTTAGAGAAGTTTTCATACTTAATGATTTCAATAGGCTAAATACATCTTAAATTAATGAAATTTTTTAAAAAAATGAATTGATATTATAAAATGCCTCTACTGGGATGAAAAAGCTAATTTTTTTTTTCTAGCTTGGATGTAGGTTTTCTTTATGGCCTATAAGTAAGGTACATATCTGTTCTATGTCAATTTGATGTAGATATTCAAGAAGAAGTTTAAAGTCTACTCTTTCCTTGCTTTATGTTTTATCTTCAAGCTAATAGCATTAGAGCAATGCTTTCTTGGCTTTTGCTTTTCTAGAAACCTTTCCTTTTTAAAATAATTTTGTCTTGCTTATTTCCTTTACACAAACCTTCTGTTCCAACTTTTCCCGTCCTTCTCCCCACCCTCTCCCCGATAGCAGGTAGACCAATACATGTTAAATATGTTGAAATATATGTTAAATACAACATATGTATACATATCCATATAGTTATTTTGCTGCAAAAGAAGAATAAGATTTGAAATAATGTAAAATAAACCTGAGAAGGAAATCAAAACTGCAAGCGGACAAAAACAGAGGGATTGGAAATGCTATGTATTGGTTCATACTCATTTCCCAGAGTTCTTTTGCTGGGTGTAGCTGTGAACTTCACTTTCTTCATCTTAATTTTTTAATTTTAATTTTTATTTATTTATTTGTTTGTTTATTTTTGCTGGGGCAATTGGGATTAAGTGACTTGCCCAGGGTTACACACCTAGCAAGTATAAAGTGTCTGAGGCTGAATTTTAATTCAGGTTTTTCTGACATCAGGGCTGGCACTCTATCCACTGTATCATCTAGCTGCCCCTCTTTTTTATCTTTAAAATGAAAAGATTTTATTGAGTGGCCTTTAGATTCCTTTCAGATAAGATGCTATGAAGTTCAGTTATACATATGTTTATTAAATGTCTTTATAAGTTGCTTCATTAATGCTTGCATAATTCACAGCAATATTTTTGGTAAGAAATTGAGATGCTTTGCCAATAATGGAAGAAACAAAATGAATATGTTAAATAGGGATGATTGTTTTAGTGTAAAATGATTTTTAAATAGATTTAAGATTGATTTTCTAAATTTCTAAATACCTGCTAGTTGTAGTAATGAAAAATGTATTTCAACATACTAACTGTAGTTAAAATTTTGCTTTGAAACTTTAAGAAAAAAAAATCACTATATTTTCCCATAGTGACTGCATCTGAGATTTCCAGGGAAGCTGATGACATGGCAATGGAAAGAGACAAGTATGTTGATGAACTGAGAAAAGCATTGGTGCTGAGAACAGAACCAGATAATGTGTACAAATTTGATTTTTCTAAAGAGAACTGCCATTTCTCCTATGAAAAAAGCCTGAAAGATGTTTCTGTAAGTAAAATTTTCATAGTTCTCATTATAAAGTGTTAAAACTCTCAACAAGAATTAACTGTGCTGACTATAGAAAGCAAATAGCACATTGTAATCAGAACATATGGCTTATAGGAATTAACTTCTGAGTGTTGATATGGTTAAAAATATAAAAAAAGCTTCAAATCAAGAATTTGAGAAAATTATTTCAGCAATAAATTCTATCAGTTATTTAATATTAATGTAATACTAAATTTTTAATACTAATAGTATATTTTTTAAAGATATTTTTAGTTATAACCTACCATTTACCATTAGGGTAATCACCATGAAGTGATTAAGTGATTATTTTTTGTCAGTGATATTTTTAATGATGATGCTAGATATTTTATAGATATTTGTATGATGGAATAGCTTTGTCAGAATCAGTATGAAAGTCTTACTCATGTAGACAGAATAGTGTCAGAACATGCTTGGACAAATGAAAGAATGAAAAAGAATAGCTTTAATATTTTTAAATTTTTATATTTAGTTTCTTGCTTTAAATTAAGTCACAGTATGTTATAAAATAAAAAGCATAATTTAGCAGAAGTGAAGAATTTTGTTAGTGTCAAGAGTCAGAAAATACTGAAATAGAAACAAAGTTAAATAAAATCAGTTCATATTAAAAATGTTTAAATGTTTTTTCTATTAAATTGGGCAACCTGCCAGAAACTGGATTGGTTTTTGTATGTTTGTTTGTTTGTTTTTAATCTCTAGATGCTCATTCAAGTATGAAGCCTATTTTGAATGTAGTTTAGTTCAAATTTTATTTATAAATATATATTGTAAGTGATATTTTGTATTGCCACAAATTGAACTTCAAAGACCACATTCCTTTAGTTCTCCATAAATTAATAGGTTGTCTCTGAGGATTATATGGCTTAACATGTTCTTACCTTATTTTGGAGTATATCCACCTTAACTA
Organism: Sminthopsis crassicaudata; assembly: GCF_048593235.1. Lineage (NCBI taxonomy): Eukaryota > Metazoa > Chordata > Mammalia > Dasyuromorphia > Dasyuridae > Sminthopsis > Sminthopsis crassicaudata. Next base: position 572,532,154 of record NC_133617.1, on the reverse strand, counting down.
GACTGCTATTTGGGTTGTACATATCTGCTTCCATCACTGAGCCCTTTCTTAGAGCCTTTCCAGTAGTGTGCTGCCTTTGAATACCCAGAGTTACCTGTACTTTACAATGAAGAGTTAAAGTAAAAATTTAATGGAGGTTATATATCTTGCGTATATGTATGTTTATGTTTAATCCTGAATTCTTCAATGTATATCCATCTATCTAAATGTCTATCAGTTTATCTATTTTCACATTAAAGATGTGAATCTTCCCCCCCAAAAAAACCCCCCTAAAAATAAAGGAAAGCAACTATACCTGCTTATTAATGTGTTCAATATTTGTGTATGTGTATATATATATGTATGTATATACTTATATACCTAGATTCATTTACAGTTAGTATTATCTAAAATCATACAAACAGTATTGAAAAATAGTGTATTCACACAGCATCATAGAATTGGAGAATTGAAAGGGACTTCAACAACATTTAAGTTAACTCTCATTGGGTGTATGGAGTGTTTAGGAGGACTAATATCTCTAGTGGGAGGGTCTGCCAAGCCCTTTTAAAGGAATGCTCATCTAACTGTGGTGTCCATCTTCAGCCAGTTTTTACCTGTGGCTTCAAAAAGCTGTAGTATGCACAGTTGCCACACCCTAGTTATAAAACAAACCATCTCAAAAGACAGGCTAAACCAGGTTTAGGGTAACAAATGGGCCTTAAACTAATTAGTCAGTTAAGGGGATGTTTATCCCAAGAATATTGACAGTTTTCCTTTGTAGAATGGATGGATGAGAACAGTTTATTCAAACAGTCATGAAGGTGGTTGAAGTAGACTCTGTGGAGTACTTAGAGCTTGATCACATAAAAAATGTTAAGGTCATACATTGCATCCTGAGCCACTGACACTTGTTTTGACTTTTGTTTTGCCACTAGTCTGGAAGATAAAAGCCATTCTATCTCAGTTAAATCTACTTCATTCATAAGTTAAGACATCACCCCATGACAAACAGAGCAACTCATATACAATACCTACAATGCTGTCTCTCCTTGAAGAGTTCTGGTGAAGGAGGAACCCACTATTTCTAAGGGAAACTCTCCACATCTAAATAGTTCCAATTATTAGGAATTTTTCTGATTTCAAGCCAGATTTTCCCCTCTTTGCAACTTCTACCCATTGCTTCTATTTCTTCTGTCTGGGGACAAACAGACAAGTCTAAGCTCTCTTTCATATAATAATTTTTTTACCTAAAGGCAGCACTCATAATTTATATAGATATCTTTTGCTTAAAATTTCCATATTGATGCATGTTTTTATTGTCAGATTATATAATGATGAAATAATTTCAGTCATAAACTGAATTCTCACCAAGTTTTGAACACCTGAAATATAAAGATCTCACTTGTACAGCTCACTTCAGGCATAAAAATAACCACTTGCACATTGTCTTCCTCTGCCTTGTAGCCTCTTCACTTCCTTTCCCAGTCCCATTTCAAAAAAGCAACTCCTCATCTTTCCATTTCCCACCACTCATGTGTCTCCATGCTTTACATGATGCTAGAATTGTACTCAGTGGTCTACCTTTCTTTTTTTTTTTTTTTCCTGTCTTTGGATATTCAGAATTTTTAATTAATTAAATCTCAGGATGTTTTGTCACAGGAAATATCAGATCTTTTGAATTCACTTAGTTTTCCTGTTCTTTTTGTCAGCCCTTGCCCATATGTGTCAAGCTAGTGAAGCTAACAGAAAGACTATAGTTATCTATTAAAGAAAAGGAAAGTTCTTGTATATTAAATAAACTTGTATTTCAGCATAATAAAAGGCATATAACACAGGACCTACTTCAAATCCTGGTTCTGCTGCTTACTTGTTCACCTTGTATAAGAATTTTAAGGCTTTTTAAGTTTCAGTTCCTTCTCGATCTTTTAGTCACCACTCCTCCCTTTTTTAACCTCATGAAAGTGCCCCTTTAGAATCTCTGCAAAGTTTTCCATTTACCTTTTTTTTTTTTTTAAATAGCATTGTCCTCTAATTCATCAATTTTCAAACAAGAGCATTCAATATTTTGAACTTTTTAATCCAGCTTAATGGTTTTTCTATTTTATTTATCCGTAAGCATTGCAACAGTGCTATTTTTGGTATTGAATATAAATCTGTACCTATGTGGCTATGGAAGTGATTCTTACTTTGCCCCACAATTTAGAAGTTGATGGATATGTGACATTTTCTCAGTTTTATGAAAAAAATAAAGTAAGGAGACTAAAGAAATTTATGTTAAAAAGGACAAGTCATTATCCAGCCATTCTGGAGAGCAATTTGGAATTATGCTCAAAAAGTTATCAAACTATGCATACCCTTTGACTCAGCAGTGTTACTACTGGGCTTATATCCCAAAGAGATCTTAAAGAAGGGAAGGGGACCTGTATGTGCAAGAATGTTTGTGGCAGCCTTTTTTGTGGTAACCAGAAACTGGAAACTAGGTGGATGCCCATCAATTGGAGAATGGCTGAATAAATTATGGTGTATGAATGTTATGGAATATTATTGTTTTGTAAAAAATGAACAACAGTATGATTTCAAAAAGGACTGGAGAGACTTACATGAACTGATGCTGAGTGAAATGAGTAGGACCAGGAGATACACTTCAACAACAATACTATATGATGATCAATTCTGATGGATGTGGCCATTTTCAATAATGAGATGAACCAAATCAGTTCCAATAGAACAGTAATGAACTGAACCAGCTACACCCAGAGAAAGAACTCTGGGAGATGATTATGAACCACTACATAGAATTTCCAATCCCTCTAATTTTGTCCACCTGCATTTTGGATTTCCTTCACAGGCTAATTGTACACTATTTCAAAGTCCGATTCTTTTTGTACAGCAAAACAACTGGACATGTATACATATATTGTATTTAATTTATACTTTAACATATGTAACATATATTTGTCAACCTGCCATCTGGGGGAGGGAAGAAGGAGAAAAATTAGAACAAATGGTTTGGCAATTGTCAATGTTGTAAAATTACCCATGCATATATCTGATAAATAAAAACTATTGAAATATTTTTTAAAAAAGGACAAGTTAGAAGTCTATATAATTGCTATGTATCTTTGTGGTTTTGGATGATCTTAATTCAAAAGACCATTTCCAGATGAAATGTAATAATTCTGTAAAGAAAGATTACTTACTATAATGGGCTTTATTTATCTTCTGCCAACATCTTTTTCATAATTTGTGATGCCTTTCTGGTGTGTGCCTGCATGAATTGGATATCTGTTGTTCTGCAATTCTTGCAAAAATAGAAGATTGTAAAAGTTTAAAAATTTCCTTTAGTTTGGGTATTTTGTACTGAAAGAGTAATATAATCCTCATAAAATTTTTTTCCCAATGTATGTATACACATAGAGAAAAATATATAGATATCGCTCTCTTCCCTTTCTTATCTACCTCCCTCTCTCCACTCATCTATTTGAATCTCATTTATCTTTTACTTTAGATAGAAAAAGACAATTAAGTTTTATTACTTGTTATAGAACAAAGCTATTCTTTTTCAGTTAGTGCAATCTTTTATCTTTGATAGCTTTTTTATTTGTTAGATTCATCTTCATTTAAAGTTAATGATGATACTAATAGCTTATATTTTTGTACTGCTTTAAGGCTTGGAAAGGTTATTGTTTACATTATTTCATTTGAGTTTTTCAACTACTCTTGAAAATACATGCTACTTTTATTCTCATTTTACAAAAGATGAAATTTAGGCTTAGATATTAACTGAGACGTCCAGGATTATATAGTTAGTAAATATCGAAAGTGGAATTTGAATCCAGTATTTCTTAATTTTAGATCCAGTAATCTGTGGTATGTAATTTTATAGGAAACATTTAAAAGTCACATTTAAAATTGTTTTAATGTAGTCATTTTTTGAGTAAATAAAACTGAATTTTAAGGTGACAGTTATTACAATAAAAATGTCATATGTTTATAGAGTGTAAGAATATAGTTTAAGGATCATTTGGATGCCTCTTATGATAACATTTATGTCATAAAGCTAATTTATTCTGTAATTGTCAAAACTGTTAATGAACTTACACATAAAACTTAGGATCCGTTCTTAGGCAGTAGAGAAGGAACCCATGGGGGCAGCGAGGTGGTGCAGTGAATAGAGCACCAGCTCTGAAGTCAAAAGGACTGAGTTCAAATATGATCTCAGACACTTAACACTTCCTAACTGTGCGACCTTGGGCAAGTCACTTAACCCCAATTGCCTCAGCCAAAAAAAAAAAAAAAGGAACCCATAATAGGGAGTGACAGATGATATAAGGTGCAGTCTTAATAGAAAAGGCACCAAAGGATGGGATCAAGGGCTTATATTGAAAAGTTATGTTGGGAAGGCCTACGTATACTGGGGCTAAATTGTACAGCTCTATTATCCCAACTGTGTGATCTAGTCATATATTCCAAATTCTTTCTCTTATTCTATCACCTATCAAATACATGTCATCTATGTATTCTTAAGTCTAAAAACTTTTCTTTTGACAGAATTATGTAGTTATCAGAAGCAAATCCATCTGATATTATTTTTATTCATGAGATAGATGTTTAGAATCCATCTTTATGCTAATAATAGATATCTTTTCAGTAAGAAACTACTAGATCATATGTGTATGTAAGTATATAATATATATGTGTGCATATACATATGTAGATGTGTATTTGTACATACTCATATAAGTTAATTTCAAATTTGTTAAGAGTCATTATTTAAAGGTATTTGGAGGAGTTTGAGGGAGAGCTAGGGCAACACCCTGTCTTTACTTTGTCATTTTGGCTCCTTCTCCAATTTAATTTAGCCAGAAACATAGTTGCAAAATTCCAGAATTTCATAATAAAAAAAATGCCCATGTTTGAGGCCCAAAGGAAAGAAAGCATTCATAAAATTAAAAAAGCACAGATTTGACTCAATTTGAATTACAGATTTGTCAACAATGACAGCAAATAAAAAGAAATGATAATGTAAAATTATTTTTCAATTATTTCAGTTTATTGTTCAATAATTCTGTCTAGTCTGACTTTGTAGGGTTTTCTTGGTAAAGATGCCAGAGTTGTTTGCCATTTCTTTCTCCAGTGAATTAAGGCAAACAAATAATTAAGTGATTTGTCCAGAGTCATAGAGCTAGTGTCTAAGGCCATATTTGAATTCAAATCTTCCTAATTCCAGACCCAATGTTCTGTCCACTGAGCCATATGGCATACATCAAACAGAAAGGCAGATCAGCCTCTGTTACCTACTTTGCAAAACTATGTGTTCACTGTTATGACAATAATGGGTCTTCTGAGTTCAAAAGTTTTCATTCTTTTTCTGATGAGAAATCCAGAAGTGAACTAGACGTTTTTTAGAATGTGATTCCTAAATCACAATCTTATCTAAACTGCCTAGAAGAGAGGGAAAAAAATAAAAAAGAGAAAAAGAAAAATACAAATATATTATCATTCCAGATCTTCTAGATCTGTCTTCAGTGTAAGTAGGAGAGAAGAATTTAAGAGAGAAGTATTTAAGAATGTATCATAGTAAAGGAAGATTACTTGATCTGTATTTTCTGTGGTTAGAAAGTATGTGGCTGCATGCTTGTTCACAAGATAAAATTGGATTGTTAAGAGCATTAATAATCAACATACCTAGTGGAGGGGGAATCACATTTAACTACAACAACTTTCTGTGCTAATGAACTGAATTCATCAATTAAAAATAAACAAATTAAAGCATAAATTGGAAAATAAATCTCCAAAATAAATTGTTATAAGAAACACATATTTGCTTAAAGATATGAAGGGATATGTATATATGTATATAGAAAATCTAAGGACTCAAATTCAGAAGGAAAGACTAAATCTAAGTATAAAGGAATTATAATCGTGATTTCTAGTTGTTAGTTCTTCATTTTCTAAGACCAGTGGGGCGATATCTTGACGTGCCTTAATTGGATTTGAGACAGAGTTTCATAAAGTTGTGAGCTTCAATTTTTCTTCCAGAGTCATCAGAGTCCAGTGGCAAGGCAAAAGTTAAGGCAGCTGGTGATGGAGTAGGATGCATCTTCTGTGTTTGTTTAAGCTAAGCTTCATAGAGCCAGCTCAGTCATCCTCATGGCTGTTGAACAAATTGTTATCATCCACTTGTTCTATGAGGGGGAAATCTTCATAAGCTGGGGTTAGATGTCCCCTTAATTCACTGATAGATTTGAGATCTGTCAGTATCCCTCAATCCAGTTAAGCCTGTTTGATGAGTTGTTTTGTTTTACTAAGATGTGGCCAGCATGCGTGCTGTAGCTTTTTGGAACCACCTGTGATACTAAAGATAGTTAGCAGCCTTGAAAAGGGCTTGGCAAACTCTCACACCAGAAGTCTTAGTCTTCCCTGAAGACCTTATGTGTCTCCAATTTCTAGCATTGCAATAAATATATACATGCTGTTGAGAGAAAGCATGGCATATTGAATGTAGAAATTATCTTAAAATCAGGAAGAACTGGTCTTAAATCATACCTTTAACTCATGCATGATAATCAAAATAATTTTGATTAGTATAATTAGTATGAAGATGAGTCTACTCAACTGTAGACCTGGTGCTCTATTCTCCATGCCACCTAACTGCCTCATTAAAATATGATATGTCTAGCAATTAACTTCTCAATGGAAAACTTTACTTAAATTTTTAAAATGACCAAGATAGCATGATACTAATTCAGGAGGACTTTAACATTCTTTTGTCAGAGATTAACAAATGTACTGGCAAAAAAAATAAAGAAAGAAAGAACTTAAGAATTTGAATGGAAATCATAGAGAATGTGATATCCTTGGGCCTCTCTCCCATGATACACAAAAGTTGATCATATATCAGGACATAAATAATTTGTAAACAAATACAGGATGAGAAATCTTTTTTTATTATAACTTTTTATTGACAGTACATATGCATGGGTAATTTTTTACAACATTATCCCTTGCACTCACTTCTGTTCTGATTTTTCCCTTCCTTCCCTAGATGGCAGGCAGTCTTATACATAAGACATACTGTATGTTATACATAAGATATTCTATATGTTACAGTATATCTTAGATACAATATATGTGTGCAGAACTGAATAGTTCTCTTGTTGCACAGGAAGAATTGGATTCAGACGGTACAAAGAATCTGGGAAGAAAAACAAGAATGCAAACAATTCACATTAATTTCCCCATGTTCCTTTTCTGGGTGTAACTGATTCTGTCCATCATTGATTAATTGGAACTGAACTAGATCTTCTCTTTGTCGAAAGTATCCACTTGCATCAGAGTACATCCTCATAGAGTATTGTTGTTGAAGTGTATAATGATCTCCTGCTTCTGCTCATTTCACTGAGCATCAGTTCATGTAAGTCTTTCCAAGTCTCTCTGTATTCATCTTGCTGATCATTTCTTACAGAACAATAATATTATATAATATTCATATACTGTAATTTACCCAACCATTCTCCAATTGATGAGTCCAATCATTTTCCAGTTTCTAGCACTACAAAAAGGGCTGCCACAAATATCTTGGCACATATAGGTCCCTTTCTCTTCTTTAGTATCTCTTTGGGATATAATCCCAGTAGTAACACTGCTGGATCAAAGGGTATGCATAGTTTGATAACTTTTGGGGCATAATTCCAGATTGCTCTCCAGAACGGTTGGATTCATTCACAACTCTATCAGTGTCCCAGTTTTCCTGCATCTCCTCCAACATTCATCATTATTTTTTCCTGCCATCTTAGCCAATTTGACAGGTGTGTAGTGGTGTCTCAGAGTTGTCTTAATTTGCATTTCTCTGATCAATAGTGATTTGGAACACTTTCATATGAGTGAAAATACTTTCAATTTCATCATCTGAAAATTGTTCATAGGATGAGAAATCTTAGTAGTATTTTTTGTACACCATCATATAATGAAATTTGTCAATAGTAAAGGAAAAATGAGAGACAATATGACAAAATGGCTATAGTTCTAATGTTGAAGTCAAGATTTAAGACCTGCTTCAGACACATATTGGCTATTATTCTAGGTCACTTTACCTTTGAGTCCCACATATTACTTTGTAATTTGTAGAATGATTACCGATCTGGATTGATAATAGTAGTTTCTTAATAAGGAGTTCCCTTTCTGATATAACCAAAAATAATAAAATAATAAAAAATAAAGTAATTAAAAAAATAAATAAAATTTAATAAAATAAAAGTAATAAAAAAAGTAAAAGAAAAATAAGCAAAAATAGTGAACTAACCTAAATTGAGCTTGAAAATGCATCAAAGGTCAAATTTATAGAAATAATTAAAATTATGGTAAAATAATAATGAGAAAACATACCAAAATATATGGAATATAGCTTAAGAAGACCTTACAGAAAATTTATATCACTGTGTACTTTCATTATAAAAAAAAAAAGAGAAAAAGAACTAATCATGCTGCATTTTTAAAAAATCAAGAAAAATAAATTTTTAAAAATATTCACAATATTCACATTTAAGTAGGATAAACAGAATGTGAAATAGAAAGCAACTTGGTAGTAACAAAAACAAAAGCTGTTATTTTTAAATGACAAGAAAATTGAGAAAAAATTAATTTCTTTTTTAAAAAGACAATAATAAAAAATGAAAATCACAAAAATAGAGATGTAATAAATAAAAATGGTGTGCTAAGTTATGTGGCAACAACATTTCAAAATTAAATGACTCTGTATGAAAATTAAATAAACATGAAATACATAATCCAAATAATTTGATCTCAGAAAAGAAAAGAAAAAATAAATCTGAGAAAAAAACAACTAAGTAGCAACATGCTAATCCTGAAAGATTTAATATTGAATTTTGTTAAACATTTAAAAAAATTAAACTATTTTCCTAGGCTTTTATGAGGTTCAGAAATACATTCTCAAAAATGAAAAGAGCTCTGAAAGTAACTTCCTGAGATTATTTCCTGTCCTGACTGACTGTGTTGAGGTGTGAGAAATGAGGGTTGAGACATTCCCTGACAGCAATGGGATCCTCTGGTGGGTCATGTAGGCTTTGTGAAAGAATTCACAAACCCCAATGAATACAGCCTTGAGGTTTGTGGCAAGAATGGGTTTATTATGCTAAGAAAGAAGCTTTCTTAGTGGGCAAACTCCTGTTAGGACTTTTGCAAAAGTCTGGGCACATCGTTAGATTTTAGTGAGTTTCATTGATGCCCAAATGCCCCTTGCCAAGATCTCCAATTGAATTGAAAGAGATTACTTATCTGAGTGTTTCCTCTATGAACAGGAAAGTGGGACCTCTCCCAGAGGCTGAGGGTTTGAGACCCACAACTACCCTTTCTCCAAAGGTTAAAGGGGACACAGTTTACATCAGGGTCTTTCCAACCCTTTCCCCCCAAAGATCAAGGCGACAGTTTACATCATTCCTCCCTCAAGCAGTTACCTCCAAATTCATTTGGGGCAAAGGGATGAAGGTCTCCTCTTCTGTAGCTGCTTCAAGCTGACAAGGGTCTTAGAGCTGTCCCTATGTTCAATGGAGGTTCAGGCCCAGGAGGAGAAGTGTGAGATCCAAAGATAGCAGCAGTAGTACCTAAGGGATGTTGGGTGTCCAAGTCACTTGACCCAGAATCTTCAGACTGAAGGAGTAGTTAGAAGTTCGTAGCTTGGAGCCTGGAGGAAACAAATCTTGCAAGCAGGTTAAAAGTGAGGTGGCATCCAGGGTGGAGATGGTGACATTCGGAAATGGGGCCTTTGCAAGTAATGCATCAGGCCCCATCTGTGGGCTGCCTTGAGGATGCTAATGGCCCAACCAACAATCCTGAATGCCCCACTGCCCATGGAGTTCCCTAGCTGAAAGGCTAAGAAGGAGTTAATTACTGGCAGGGGCCATAGAATGTCATCAAGAAAAGCTGGGAAAATGCTAGGAGCAAAGTTCTCATCCTTGGAATGAGAAAGAGAAAGGAGATTACAATGAGAGAAAGGAGGACACAGACAGTTTCACCCTTCTTTCTCCAGGGTGTTCTGAGAAGTTAAAACTGGACTACTATTGTTGCTTTGCAAGGAGCTAGGCAGGCTTAGGTGACATAAGATCTCTTTTAGCAAGTACCTTGATACCTCATGAGCCTTCTCAATCCTGCAGGGAAAGGCTTCTACCCAGTTAGTAAAGATGTCCGTCCACAAAGACCAAAAGCAACTTGAAACTAATCTCCCTTGGATATGTGCCCTTTCTCTGAACAAGATTCAGCAGAGGGAGAAGTTTAACAGCTAAAAGTTGGCTTGAGATTGTTTGAAACCAGCCAGAAGGAGAAATGATTTGTTTCTGTGGGCTATAAGAAGGGGTATAAAAATCGGAAGGTGGGGGATCAAAGGTGCCATAGTCAGGGATGAACAGGCAGCAGTTTTAGCAGCTTAATCTACAACCCTATTCCCCTTGGCTTGAAGTGAATCTCTCTTCTGGTGTCCTTTACAAAATATGACTGAAACCTCTCTGGGTCCGTGGACAGCTTTGTAGTAGCTGTAGAATTTCTCCTGTACATCTAATAGGATTCTTTGCTGTCAAAAGTCCCCTGTCTTTCCATAAGCCCGATGTGTTGCAAAATATGAAAAGCATATTTGAAGTCGATATAGATGTTTACGCTCATTCCCTTCCCCAGTTCGAAAGCTCTGGTTAAGGCAATGAGTTCAGCCTTCTGGGAAGAAGTCCCGGGGGACATTCACTGAGACTCCAGAGTTTTATTAAGCGTCACCAAAAATAACCTGCCTTTCCCCATTTTCAGGAAAGCTCGACCCATTTATAAACCATTTACCATCTGGGTTGTCAAGGGGAATGTCCTTTTAAGTCAGGTTGGTTTGGGTAGACAGAATCTAAAGCTTCCTCGCAATTATGAATTATGTGTCCTGACTGAGTGATGCCAATGAACAGGTTGGCAGAAGTGAGAGTATGGCACACCTGGAGAGTCAGGTGGGGGGGTATCTAGCAGGAGAGCCTGATATCTAGTAAGCCTCTTACCAGTAGTCACTGATGGATGCCCTTTGGCTTATAAAATGCTCTGAATGGTGAGGGGGGTGTTAAAACCTCTAATGGCTGCCCCAAAGTAAGTTTTGAGGCTTCTTCAGTTAGAAGGGCTGCCAGCAACCACTGCTCTGAGGCAGAAGAGCCATTTTAGGGAAACTGAGTCCAGTTCCTTTGAGAAGCAGGCAACTGAGCTAGAATCAGGCCCCAGAGTTAAGATCCCAGGGCCATGACCTGGCCCTGCCTTTCAGGACTGCAGATCAAGATAAGACTGAAGTTAAGGGGCTCCAAATCTCTTAACTCTCTAGCTAAAAGTTTGTGCTTAAGAAATTTCTCAATTCTGACAGAGGAATCTATTTTCTCCCAGATTTCAGAGGGAATATTGGAGGGCTTTGGGAACAGCACAAAAAAACCATCCGGAGGTCTGAGAAGAGAAAATTGGGTCCCCAATTTCACCATTAAATCATGTCCCAATAAGGACGCAGGATAGGAAAGGACAATAAGAAGTGAGTGTTTAAATAACAGATCACCAAACTGGCAAGGCAGAGGGAAAGTCTCCAAACAATTCTTAATTTTCCCTTTAACTGCAGGATCTCCTCATATCTTCAAATCAGGTAAACCCCCACCCATTTTGCTATTTAGCTTATTTTTGCATGCTTTCTTCCCCCATTCCTTGGGAGCAGGAACTGTCTTATGCCTCTCTTTGTATCTCTAGCACTTAGCACAGTGCCTAGCATAGTGATGGTGTTTAATAAATATTTAATTGACTGACTTTGTTAACAACAAAAAAAATAATAATAAGTTGGTCATAAAATAAAATAAAAGAGCCATATACTCTTATAATGTTCCAGGTTTTGTTTGTTTGTTTGTTTGTTTGTTTTAAAGATGATTGCTTTGTGTAGCCTGGATATTTATATAGTCTTTGATTCAATGAGTTTCTGTGTGACAATACTTTGGTACTATTACTAATGAGAGTTTAAAGTAAATTTGTTTTTTGATGTCATGTGCAATTATTGTAATTATAAACATTCATCAATGTTAGAATGTTATTTAATATCACAAGTTCTAGTAAAGTCATGCATGTAGATAGGGATAAAAACTAGATATTTGATTTCATTTTACTGAATGAGGAAGCTCTCTTTCACTAAAGTAGGTTGCCACCTTCTTTGTAACTTAACACCTTAGAGAGTTACCAAGGTTGAAAGGATAAGAGATTTGTCTCCATGGTTATTCATCCTTATACTATTTGAGATAGTATTTGATCTTGGGTTTTCCTTTTTCCTAGGCTAACTCTCTATTTACTATAGCACACTGCCTCATCTATCTTTTTATAATTTTCCAAGAAGGTTTATATGAATTATCTCATGAATTTTGCAACCTTATGAAGTTGGTGTTCATTTACTATCACAGGTATCACAAGATACCTAGTTATTAGTGAAGACACATCTGGAATCTTGGTGTCTTAGCTTCTATTCCTATGTTTTTGTTTTGTTTGTGTGTTTATTTAATTGATTTCCTATTAAAATTCTCTTTTAAGCTGGATAGATGGTGTGTGGAATTAACTAAGTGAAGACACTCTCAGGGGAATATAGCCTTAAACTATACCTTAATTTTGACTTGAGATTTTATAATGACAAATAGACATATAGCTAAAAAAGTTGGGGAGGACCTCTGTATTCAGACTATATAATCTTGTGTTTTGCAGTTTTTGCTTTGCACTCCTTTTACTGACAAACACCTTGTCATATGGGAGATGCCCTTTTTTGGGAGAGTGTAATAAATCTCTTTTTGCTTTTTTCTTACTCTGAGACTTTCTGTTTTTGTGGTCAATACTGTCCCACACAATGGCAAATCTGGTGGATTATATGTAGTAGTATTTTTGAATAAATTGAACAGAGGAAAATCTGGTATTACAAAATATAAATTGAAGTGGAAGATCTTCATTTTTATAAAAGGATTCATCAGAGGATTATTTTAATTAGGCTCCCTTTAACTACATTCAAAATTGTATTTTATGTACTTAGATTCATGTTCTAAGTCTCTTCTTCCACAGTTGCATATTATAGATATCTCTTGCCTTCTCTTCTTGCTCATATCTTTCCTATTAAATATTCTTGAGCCCTTCCCCTTGGTTTTTTCCCCCCCTGACATTTCATAGCTGTTGATGATGTAATTACAATAGCCATAATTATACCTACATGACTGGCCTACTTTATTTTTAAATTGTATATTTCATCATGCCTGGCACATTATAAGCACTTTATAAATATTATTAGAGTTATTAAATATTTTTAAAATGTCATTTTTTTGTACATAAGCTATTGTTGATAATATGTTGTAGTCTGTTATAATGACAATAAATCTTCATTTTCCTTGATCAACCAAAGTTTTGATTCTTTGGAGATCATGCTTTTTATTCCATGACTCAGCTTAGTATTATAAAAATATTTTGGTTTAGAGGACAGCAATAGATCATCACATTCTCATCACATTCTCATCCCAGTCACCAACAAATAGAATTTTTCTGAGCACCTGGGGTCTCCTCAAATAGTTTAATGCTTTTTAAACCCACTAATTATGGATTATCTCTCCCCTTGGCATATTCACTTTCACTGGTGAGTCTTGAAACTTCCACTTATTGAGATGTCTAGGCTTATTTACCTTCATTCTCCTTTCCACATCATTTCTAACTTTCTCTAGAGTTTAAAAGCATGTGAATTTAGGAATGTCCTTCACTCTACTCCTCCTTTTTCAGATTCCTTTTGCATATTGACTTTTCTCAGTAAAATGTAAGCTCCTTGAAGATTATCTTTATAATTATATTTGTATTTACAGTGCTTAGTTATTATTGTCATAATAGGTGCTTAATAAATACTTGTTTTCTTCTCTCCCTCCCTCTCTTCCTCCCTCCCTCCCCTCCCTTCCCCTCTTCCCTCCATTCTTCCCTCCCTTCCATTCTTCCCTCCCCTCCATTCTTCCCTCCCCTCTGTTCTTTCCTTCCTTCCTTCCTTCCTTCCTTCCTTCCTTCCTTCCTTCCTTCCTTCCTTCCTTCCTTCCTTCCTTCCTTCCTTCCTTCCTTCCTTCCTTCCTTCCTTCCTTCCTTCCTTCCTTCCTTCCTTCCTTCCTTCCTTCCTTCCTTCCTTTCCTTCCTCCCTCCTCCCTTCTTTCCTTTTTTACTCCCTTTCTCCCTTCCTTCCTTCCTCCTTCCCTCCCTTCCTCCTTTCCTTCCTACAGTTTATATATCCATCCATTCCTCAGTCAGTCACTGGATAGTTGCCCAAATGCAGAACACTGTTTTCATATTATTAAATTCTGGATTCAGCTCTGTCTTTTCCGTTAGTTTCTCTTACACCTTTATGTAGTAATTGACAAATATTACCCATTCAATCTGGTGGGTATATTCTGTATATATGCTACTTTCCCCCTTCTGTGTTTTAATTTTAATACCACAGATAGTCAGTGAGCTGAATTGAGCATTACATAGGAAGAAGTCACTGATCTGGATTGCCTTTGGTAACTCTCTAGTGATTTTAATGATAAAATAGTCTGGAATTAGGTAAACAAAATGGTGAGGAGATTTCATATCATGTTATATAAGTATCAGTTAAGAGAATTCTAGATGCTTAGCCCAAGAAAAAAAGACTAAGACATGATAGCTGTCTTCAATCAATGAATCAGCAAGTCACTGTGCTGAAGATAGAAACAAATATTTGAAGAATTCTTAAATGGAAGAAGGGAGAGATTTGTTTTGTATATTCCTGTAGTTTAGACCTAGGAACAACTGAAAAGAAATTGCAAAAAGGCAAATTTGGACATGTTTGTGAAGAAGTTCCTTACAAAACTATCCAAAAATGGGATGAGTTACCTTGTGTGGCATTAGATAGCTCTTTCGTTCTTTCAGCAAAGGATAGATATCAGACATGTTATTCTGAGGATTATATTCAAGTATGGTTTGATCTAAGTAGCTGCTGAGGTCCCTTCCAGTTTTGAGATTCTATTATTCTTATGACAATTACTAGGCTTATTTCTCAAGTGGCAGTGAAGTTAATTGGTGAAACCCTATATTATTGTATTTCTTGATACAGTTGCTATATCAGCGACATGCAAAAGATTAAAAAATGCTATGTATATTGCCTTTCAGGAATGCACTAATTTCAAAACAACATAATATCTATAGCTGATTGCTTTTGAATTTATTATTTCTGTGCAATCTGATGACTTCATATTTTAGCATCAATATCAATCTTGAATTTTAAATATTCCTTAATGATCAGAGGGTCAGGTGTTGATACTGCTGTAATATTTTGGATGGGCTTTTTTTCTCATCTTAGTTTTTGCCCTATCTACAGAAGACTAATTCTGATAGATGTACATTAGTAACAATTAGTAGCAATACAATATTTGTGAAAGTATAAAATGACAGGGAAAGTAAGAAACAGTTATGGGCAATGTAGAGTTTTATGAGGTTGAAGTTAGAGGAGAAACATTTAGGCTGAATCTTAGGAAAAAATTTCTAAGGGTAAGATTTGTGAATTTGAAATAACCTGCCAAGGGGACTTTTCTTGAGCATTTCAAACTGGATTGGAAAAGGCAGAGGAAAGATGTAGTAAGCATCAGTCATGCATTGGCAAAACAAAAGCTTGCATGACTTAATAGGCACTCTTCACTGCTTGTAGTGATTTTTTTTTTTTTTTTTTTTTTTTTTTTTAACCAGAGGAACTATTGTTTAGGTATCTGTCTATAAAAAATTCTCTAAGAGACAGTTTAGGTACCTGGTTCTAATTCATTAAAAAAAAAAAAAAAAAAAGATATACATGGATATATAAAGCATGGATTTCCGTGCTTAAAAGGCTCCCCTCTAGCCTTGCATGGACTAGTTTCAGTTTGGCAGGTTTGACCCCCAAATTTACACATTCTTTGTCTCCCTGTTTCTATCTAGAACTGGTTTCTGTGAAGATGCCAACTTTGTGGCATCTGAAATCTTTTACCCACAGATATGGATGAAAGAGTCCTCATATTACATACAAGTATTTATGAGATGTATTTATGTAGGAAATATATATGTATTTATCAGAAAAAGAAGAGACTTTATTCTCTTCTTTCTTCCCTTTCCTTATCACCCAACAGAAAATACAAAGGTTTCACAGGAGCTCATAAAAATCTCCAAAACTAAAACAAAGCAAAAACAAACAAATAAACAAAATATAGCAAGAACCTCTTCAGAGGGTACATAAGTAAATATTATTTCCCTGCCTCTGATAGGTACTATTTTTCATAGGATTCTGTTTCCTAAGTTAATTCTACCCTCATAGAAACATGTGATCAAAGATAACATAATGAATGGTAAATCTAGAGATTTCCTTCAACATCCCCCTCCATATGATATATATAAACACACGCATACATAGTTGATGAGTCCTCATTTCTGTACCACTTCCTGGCCTTCTCTACACAGATAGTGTACTGCTCAAGTTTCTTAGCTCTCTTTTATGCATTATCTTCCTCCCTATCCCCATTACTATTCAGGTTTCTTGAAGGAAAGGACTGTCTTTCTTGAATTTGCATTCCCAGCCATCATTCAGTCGAGGTAACTTTTATTAACTGTTTACTATGTGCCAGA
The DNA here is from genome assembly GCF_048593235.1 of Sminthopsis crassicaudata. Classification (NCBI taxonomy): domain Eukaryota; kingdom Metazoa; phylum Chordata; class Mammalia; order Dasyuromorphia; family Dasyuridae; genus Sminthopsis; species Sminthopsis crassicaudata. The sequence continues at coordinate 572,515,507 of NC_133617.1, read as the reverse complement.
CGCCATATTATAAAAAAAGGTAAAAACATGGTCCTTTCTGTCAAGGTGCTCACATTCAAATGGAGGAGACAGTATACAAGTAACTATTTTCATATAAAATTTATACACTATAAATGAAGGGTAATCCCAGTGTGAAGGTACTAAGTATGTGAGGGAGGTAGAGAATGGTTAGACTAGAAAAGGTCTCTTGCAGAAGTTTGTGATTGGACATGAATCTTGAAAGAACCTAGTGCAATCACTGAGTGGAGGTGAGAGGCATAATATATCAGACATGAAATCCAATCAAAGAAAATGCACAGAATCAGGAGATGTAGTGTATAGGAGGAAGTTAGAAACCTTCCTAGGCTTTAAAAACAAAATCCAATTTCATACATGGCCTTAGAAGTAATAGGGAGACACTGGATTTTATTGAGCATGTTTAAGACCAGCTGAGTGTAAGTTATATCAGAGTGGGGACAGGAGGTAGGGAGACCAACCAGAAGGCTATGACAATAGTCTAGTCTAAGGTCGAGATGATAAGGGTATGTACCAAGGTAGAGACTATGTAAATAGAAAGAACAAGTTTATGCACAAGATGTAATAAACCCAGAAATGACCTCAATACCATCTGGGATATGTGAAGTGAGTGAAAATGAAGAGGTAAGAGTGATACTGAAGAGGTTTTGAGCCTCTGGGTTTAAAATTGGGAAGATGGTGGTGCCCTTGACCATAGTAGCTTAACATTTTGGTATGCATATTTTGAATTTGAAATGTCTATAGGATATCCACTCAGAGATTTCCAGTAGGCATTTGGTGATGATGTAGTAGAATTCCATAGAGAATTTAGAATTGAAAAAAACTGATATAAAATTCATCTGTAGAGATGATAATCAAATTTATGAGCTTACCAAGTGAGAGAGTATAGAGGGCGAAGAGAAGAGGGCACAGAACAGAGCCACAGTTAGTAGGTGTGACCTTAGAGAAGAACTAGTGCAAGAGACTGGAGCAAGAGTAGTCAAACAGATAGGAAGAAAACCAGGAAAAAAAATGTCTCCATTACCTAGAGAAAAGAGAGTATCAAGAAGAAGACAAGAAATAGTGTCAGAGGCTGAAAATAGGTGAAGAATGAGGATTGAGAAAAAAAACAATAATTTGGCAATTAAGAGATCATTGATTACTGGTACTTTTTCATTTTTTAATGTTTTAAAAATAATAATAGCTTTTTATTTTTCAAAATATATGTAAAGATAGTTTTCAACATTCACCCTTGCAAAATCTTGTGTTCCAGATTTTTTCCTCCCTCCCTCCCATCCTGCCTTCTCTCTAGACAATAAGTAATCCAATATAGGATAAACATGCAATTCTACTAAACATATTTTCACATTCATCATGCACAAGAAAAAAAATGGATCAAAAAGGAAAAAACAAAAAACAAAAAAACAAGCAAACACAACAACAAAGGTGAAAATACTGTGTTATGATCCACATACAGTCCCATCCCTTTCCCCCCATAGTCCTCTTTCTTAATGCAGATGGATCTCTCCATCAAAAGATTATTGCAATTGCCTTAAATGATGACTGGTACTTTTTAATAAACACTCTATTCATTTCCATCTCTCTTCATTACATTAGTGGAGTAGAGTTCAGATTCCTTATTCCATATAATGGATTTCGTTCCCTTATTGTTGATGCTCTGTAAAGTGTTAAGAAAATATCCAAATTCCTCATTTTTGTCCCAGAGGCCCAAAACTCATGAAATTTCCATTTTCTAAAAAGATCAACCCCTGACATTTTTAAACTAGTGTTTATATCCTCAGTTTCTACCATTTACTCAAAGAGTAAATTGCCACAGAGTAAGTAATTAATTAATAATTGTTGGCTGATTAATTGAGGCTTCCTGTGAGGCAATCTCCAAAATTATCAGATAATCCATTTCCATTAGAGGGCTGGATTATAGAGATTCTATAGCCTAGGAAATTCCATCTTCCTCTGACTAGGAAGCCAAGGTTTTTTATTCTCTTCTTAAGCCATGTCCTTTTCTAGAAACTTGTGAAACTCCACCATTGCCCTAGCCTCTGCTGTCCCTTGAACTATAAAAGTATCCTTTTTGTTCTTTGATGTCCGACTTGTGCTCAAAAGACAACTGAAACTTGAGTTTTTGAAATTCCCTCTTTGATCAAGTGGGTGACCATATGTGCTTTTGTCCCAAAGCCACCATTAATGGCTTCTGGGGAGACAAGTGTGTCTTACTGTACTCTCAGAATTACTCAGAAAGAAAATTGGAAGGAAAAAGGCAAAAAGATTCAAAACCATTTAGAGATCCCCTCCCCTTTTGTAGGCCAAAAAAAGCTTCTCCCATCCATGGGCATCTTCCTTAAGCATTTTAGTCAACCCTATCATCATGAGAGCATCTTCCATCAGGGAAATATCCTGCTTTGGGGCATGGCTTATCCTCTCTATGGGAGTAATCAAAATCTCTTACTCTCTTAGTAGATTTATCAAGTTGATCTAGAAATCGTTAGTGGTGTTTAGCAACTCAAACTGTTACTACCACCTGCCCTCAGACCTAAATGGAGGCAGCCCAGGACACTAAGCCAAAGAATCCTTCATTATCTGCCTTTCAGACCACCAGCTTGGCTTCCAGCCCACCTCCCCAAACATCATCCAGGAAATCAAACTATCCTGCATGATCATTGTTTCTACAGATGCTTCTCTTCCCACCTCATTGACCGGAAATATCAGAGATCAGGAAAAGAAAGGTCTTGCTGACAAAGTCCTTGGAATTAAATTATGCAACAACAGAAATGGATATGATTTCATCAGTGGAAATTATATTTTAAAATGAGTGGTATAGTAGACTGAATACTGAAAAACCTGAATTTAAATCCTGCCAAAGACCCTAGGCAATTCCTATAACTGTCTGTTAGTGTCCTCATCTTTAAAAATAGGTTGGATAATGTCACCTATCGCATTTTGAGGATAAAAGCTTAAAACCCTAAAACACTATATAAATGCTAGCTATTAGAATTTGTATCCCTCTAACTTAGCACAGTGTTCTCCACAGACTAAGGGCATAATAAATGCTTCCTCCCTTTTTCCCTCCCTCCCTCCCTTTCTTCTTTCTTTCTCCCTTCTTCCCTCCTTTTCTCCCTCCCTCCCTCCCTCCCTAATGAATGCTCTAGGATATGGTTGAAAAAAATCTGCATTTGTGAGCATCAACAGTAAAATTAAATAACCTTGACATTTGTCACATGACATTGCTGAGGTTGTTGAATCAAGAGATCCCAAGTCTCAAGGGCTGCAGGGATACTATGGGGTCAGAGGCAAAGGGGCATCAACACCACTAGAAATCCTGATGATGCTTAGCAAGTTTCTACTACTGGGACTCAAACAGACTCATAATTTTAGTGTTTAACTTCATGTTATTCCGTCTTTCTTAATATTGCTATGGAGTTGGTTTGGAATGTGAATTTATTGCAGGCCATGCCATGGAAGTACCCTGCCTCAGATGCGAGATAAAGCTTCTTGCCATCGTTATTCATCTTCTGCACACATAGGTACTTGGTGATTGGAATGACAAACTGTGGAAGCTGATTCCATCATCCCTCCATATAGACACTTATACTTAGGTAATACAGGATCTGAGAGGGTGGAATCCCAGAACAACTGATTCTTCTCCCACCCAGTGTCTTGTGGACTCCTACTTTCTCTTTCTTTTACAGAGGTAAGATTCAATTTCAATTTCAATACAGAGGTAAAATTCAGTAAGAGGTGATTCAATTTCCATATGCTTCCGGAGAAATTCATTCTCCATGCTCTCTCCCTTTAAATTAGCCTTGAACATTTAGGATTCTATTGTTCCTCAGGATCACTCTGGAAGAAAATTGGAAGGAAAAAGGCAAAAACTTTTGAAATCATTTTAAAGAGCTCACCTTCACCCCCCACTTCTATCTTTTTCTATTGTTCCATTCTATTTGTGGAAATCCTAGTCTGACTTTTTTCAAAAATATTTTTTTGTTATAGACTGTCCTTTTCCAATCTTCTTTTACTTTATTTGTGCTCTCCCTACATCTTGCTCTGTCATCCACTTCTTTTCCCAGATACTCTTTTTATAGCATAGAGCTTGTTTGTACACAGTTGTGTTCATATTGTCTCTCTCTATTATGCTGTGGGCTCCTTTGAGAGCAGGGACTCTTTTGCCTTTCTTTGTATCCCCAACATTTTGCAGGGTACTTGGCATATATTAGGTGCTTAATAAAGACTTCTTGAGCAACTGACCACCCTCCTCAGTGAACCTTTCTAGATAGGTAAACCAGATAACATATCAGCTATATTTGACAATGTATGTAGTATTCTGGATACAAAATCTTTCATCTCATCAAGCAAAACAATAGGAAACTTCAAGTAGGAAAAACAGAATCTTTGCATCATTGATATAAAAAAATTGGCTAATATATGTCAGAGAGCTTGAGGAAAACTCTGTGTTCCCCCTCCTCAAATGGATTAGAATTATTTTAGAGATTCATAGGAAATAATTGAAATAGAAAATTGATTGACTTTTTCTCTTCCTATTACTTTCCACATGTAGTGGCAATTCTCTTTTAAATGAATGATTATGTGAAAATCTAGCAAGCAGGGAAGAAAGAAACAAGCTACATGCAGGTCAAGAAACGTAAATTTCCTAATGAGGTTTATTCAGCAGAAATTTGTGGTGTCGAATCAGCTTATGGAGAGCAGGAGTTTCCCAATAGCTAGTGGAAGAAAAAAACCCCAAAGGTATAGTTCTGGCAATAAAAATGGAATAGCAGCACTCAGAAAAGGATGCTAGCACTAAAGATCAGTAATCAGCACTTCCTTTTTTATACAGAGAAAATTCCACATCTGCAATGTTGTGTTTAGTTGTTTGATTCCCAGGGATTTCAGGACTCTGATCAATTAGATTGGAAGTAGTCTTAACCTTAGAACCTGCAGCAACCTATTATCTATGCTCCCACAAATTGAACTATAATAAAAATATTCCAGCAATTGAGAAAAATATCATAACTTTGGAAACAGGGTGAGATCTTTCCAGCAATTTAGTGATGGTAAGACAAAATAATGATGGGCATTATTAGGTTGCATATATAAGTTGAATAAGTCAGTAGGAACTAAATTCTTAATACAGTTCTTTTTTTATATATAGCTTTTTATTTACAAGGTATATGCCTGAGTAATTTTTCAGCATTGATAATTGCAAAACTTTTTGTTCCAATTTTTCCCCTCCTTCCTCCCACCTCCTCCCCCAAATGGCAGGTAGACCAATGCATATTAAGTATGTTAAAGTATATGTTAGATACAATATATGTATACATGTCCATAGTTATTTTGCTGCACAAGAAGAATTGGATTTTGAAATAATGTACAATTAACTTGTGAAGAAAATCCAAAATGCAGGCAGACAAAAACAGAGGGATTGGGAATCCTATGTAGTAGTTCACACTTATTTCCCAGAGTTCTTTCACTGGGTATAGCTGGTTCTATTCATTACTGAACAATTGGAATTGATTTGGTTCATCTCATTGTTGAAGAGAGCCACATCCATCAGAATTGATCATCATATAGTATTGTTGTTGAAGTATATAATGATCTCCTGGTCCTGCTCATTTCACTCAGTATCAGTTCATGTAAGATTCTCCAGGCCTCCAGAAATGCTGGTCATTTCTTACAGAATAATAATATTCCATAACATTCATATACCACAATTTATTCAGCCATTCTCCAATTGAGGGGCATCCACTCAGTTTCCAGTTTCTGGCCACTACAAAGAGGGCTGCCACAAACATTCTTGCTCATACAGGTCTCTTTCTCTTCTTTAAGATTTCTTGGGGATATAAGCCATAGTAACACTGCTGAATTAAAGGGTATGCACAGTTTGATAACTTTTTGAGCATAGTTCCAAATAATTCTCCAGAATGGCTGGATGTATTCACAAGTCCACCAACAATGTATCAGTGTCCCAGTTTTCCCACTTTCCCTCCAACATTCAGCATTATCTTTCCCTATCATCCTAGCCAATGTGACAGGTGCTACACAGTTCTTTTATCTCTAAAAGACTTGGCCACTTTGATAGTATTCCTTTGCTAAAAAGACCAGTATTTTAAGAAGTTACTTCTTTGTCTTTTACACTTGCCATTTACAGAAGAACATGCAAATTCATTTAGTAAATTTGCATTTGCAGATTTAAAAGTCCTAAATAGTAAACATAACCTTATATCAAAAAGTCTGTGTCATAATATATAGACCTCAGAACCAAGAAGATCTGTATTTATCTTTTGCCTTTAAAACATACTAGTTGTATTATGTTTCTAAGAATAAATTGTAGTGAAGATGCTGACCAAAATCTGTAGGGTGAGTTTCTTTCTTAGGGAGTGAAATCATAAGTCCAGTCTGGTTTCCTTACTCTTATAGGAAATTACCCATTGTAGGCAGGGTTATTGTACCTTGGACACATTGAATGAACTGTCTATTCACAGAGGAAGCCATGAGAAAGAGATTACAGAGAAAGTGAGAGGGAATCTTCATCAATTTCTTAGGTACTCATATAGATAAACATAGAGATCTATTCAGATTCTGAAATATGAAATCATGTATTTGACATGTCTTCTCTTTCACTAGTTCCCTATTGCCTAGAGCAATAGTTTCCAAAAATTTTTGATCATAGAATCTGTTAACACTTTTGAACACATATGCCCCAATATATGCTTATTTATATACATGCACACATATGTGTACAAAAATATGTAGAATATTATTTTAAATTTAGTTTACTTTGATACTTTCATGGCTGTCATAGCTGATAAGATATTACATAAAAACAAATGGAAGAAATAAATTGTTGTTTACTTACTCATGATACTAATTTTTTAATCTTATCCTTTAGTTGTGTAAATTTTTTTTTTATAGTTTGACTAGTAAATTTCCATTTTCCCTGATATCAGTTTCTTACAAACTAATCAGAAAGCAGTCTTTTTTACATTTCTAGTGAAACGCTTTAAAACTCATAGAAACTCTTCATTTGGACAATTTAAAAATATGCAAAAGCAAGTATTTCCAACTTTTAAAAGTGTACATACATATATGAGAATTTTCATAGATAGCTCATACATTGTTTTTTTGACAGGAAAATTGCATAATGAATCAAACAATTCCAAACATCTGTTTCCACAACGCTTTTTCCAAGATAATTATTTTCTCACTTATTGTTAAAATATCATTTTTACCTTGGAGAAACAGCTTGTGTATTGTTTTTTTAAATATTTGGTATCATATTATTAACATCCATTTGTCATTTTGGAAAAATTTGCTAAATTTAGCAAACTTGTCAATAGCATTTTATGTACTTTGACATGACATAACCTCTCTGTGCCACCATATATTTTTATGATTGTGACCATTTTGTTACATTGATAGACTTAGTGACTATAAGCTTTCAGTTAGTATATATTTTTCTTTTAAAAATTTATTTAGTGAAATCTTTAGTTTTTAAATCATCTAGATTTCTCCTTTTGTTTCTCCCCAGAAGCCTTCCCTTATAATAAAGTTTTTTTTTTTTAAAGGAGGAAAAAATTCAGGTAGACCTATTAATACATTGAAAAAAATTAACATTTTGTGTAGTAATCCATATCCCTGGACCTCTATCATAGCAGAGGGGAAAGCTTTTTTTTTTCATAATCTTGATTAGTAATATTGATAACTACATTTACTTAATACCTATATTACCAGGTATCATGTTAAGCACTTTACAAATACTACCTCATTTATTCCTCACAACAATCATGAGAAATAGGTAATTATTATCAGTCCCATTTTACAGTTGAAGAAAGGCAGACAGAGATGAAATAACTTGGCCAAGATGTCCTGGCTAGTAAGTTTTGGAACTTAGGACTGCCTGACTCCAGGCATTTTCCACTTGGCCACCTAGTCACCTCTGAGCCCAAGTTTATTCCATGTAATTTTTCAGCACTCATTTTGGACTGTTTTATGGTGGTTCCAAAAAAAAAAAAGATTAATTCTAGAGGCCTTTTCGTGATTCTCATTCTCTATGACATCTTTGCAGCCTTTGACACTATTTATCACCTTTTTCCTTCCTATTCTCTTTTCTATAAGTCTTTGGAACATCACTCCTGGTTCTCATCCTACCTATCTCAGCTTTCTTTCCCAGTTTCTTTTTTTGGATCCTTCTTGGGATCATACCCTCAATGTTCTATTAGGATTCCTTTTTTTCTTCTTCCTCTATACTACTTTACTTGGTGATCACATCAGTTCCCCATGGATTTAATTATTATCTCTCTGTTAATGATTCTCAAAACTGTCCAACCACTCCACTGACCTCTAATCTTACATTTCCATCTCTCTTTCAGACATTTTGAATTTGGTGTTGAGAACACATCCTAAACTAAACAAATCTAAAATAACTTACTATATTTCCTCTTAAACCTTCCTTGCTCCCTACCTTCCCTGTTTCTGTTGAGGGCAACTGCATCTTCCCAGTCTCACAGACTCAAAGCCTCGTAGTTAACTAGATTCCTTACTGTCTTTCACCCCACTTATCCATATGCAATTTGTTGCCAAGATCTGTGTCACATCTTTCCAATAAACACCCTTCTCTCCTCTGATACTTTATCACTCTGATGCAGGCCCTCATTGTACTAGCGCAGTCATCTGCTCTTGAGTTTGCCTGCCTCTCCCACTCCAATCCATCCTCCATTCATCCACTTGTGTTTTTGTCAAATTATAGGTCCAACCAAATCATTCCCTTCCCTAGCAGATTTTACTTGATTCCTATAGATTCCAAGATAAAATATAAAATATTCTTGTATTCAAAAATCTTTCATTACCCAGCCCCCTTCTACCTTTCTAGTCTTCTTACACTTTTCTTGGTGCTATGTTCTCTTCAATCCATTGACACTAGCCTCCTGGCCATTATATAAGCAAGACTTCCATTTTTCAGCTCCAGACATTTTGTCTGGCTGTTTTTCGTGCCTGGAATGCTCTTCCAAAGTCTTCAACTTTGTCTACTGACTATCCTAGCTTCCTAATTAAAATTCTGTCTTTTACAGGAAACCTTTCCCAATCCCCCAATCCCTCCAATAGGTAATGAGCTCCTGAAGGGCAAGAGTGGTCTTTTGGCTTTTTTATTTTTAACCCCTTGAATTTAGTACTGTGCCTGGCACATATTAAGTTCTGAATAACCTGTCTGACAAGTTAATTTTAGAATTATCTTCTTAGAAGTGTCATGTGAATCTGTGGGAGCTGACGAGATCCCCTAGTAAAGTAGTATAGCATAGGTAAATATCCAGTGGGGGAGGAATAATGGGTAGTCAGGTTGAATCAGGAGAAGATAGTGTCCTGAAAATCTAGAAAAAGTTTAGTATTGACAACATGATGATTGACAGTGCCAAAGACTACATCAGGAAGGGTGAGGATTGAGAACAAGCTATTTCATTTGGCAAGTAAGGGAACACATGCAACTTTGGAGAAAGGAGTTTTCATTGAAGGATGAGGTCAGAAGCCAGACTATAGAGAATTAAGAAAAGTGTGAGAGAAAAGGAAGAGGAGACAGCTATTGTAATTGGTCTGTTCAAGGAGTTTAGCAACAAAGAGCAGAAGAGATATAGGGTGATAATTAACAGAGAGAGATCAATTGAGGATTTTTGAGGATGGAGGAGATAGGGGCATATTTTTAGGCGGTATGGAAAGAGCCAGTAGTTAGGGAGATATTGAAAATAAGTGAGAGAGTAGGAATGAGAAAGGGGACAGTCTGCTGCATATAATAGGATGGAATGGGATTGTTTGCAGAGACAGAGGAGTAGGGTCCTCTATTTGCAAGACATGATTGTAATGAAAGGGATAATGGCAAAAGGGAGATGGGATGCAGAGGAGGGAAGAAGAGGGAGCTCTTGATAAATGACTCCTAAATCAGTGGATGGGGGTCCTGAAAAGAACCCCAAGTCAGTGGATGGTGGTACTGATGTAAGACTGAAGCCTGGTAGAACACATTGTGATAAAAAGAAAAGGGACTTTAAAAAGACAGTGTAGAGTTCAGCAAGTTATGCTGAAATGCATCTGTTAGACATTTATTACATTCTACTTCTTTTTTTTTTCCTTAAAAGAATATAGCAGGGGCTTTTTTTCATATTTGTCCACTTTCTAGCACAATGTTTGGCATGTAATAGATGCTTAACAAATGCCAGTCCATGGACTGATACAGCTGAATGTAATCAGCTCTTCTGCAGATATACATCAGATGTCTTGTTTTGGGGAGTGGTAAATGGGTAATATAGTATAGGGGAAAGGGTATTTGACAAAGAATCCAAAAAATTGTGTCCTAGTCCTTCCTTTGTCATCTTTGTATTATGATTTCTTGAGTGAATCATCTAAAATCATGGATTCAGGCATGAGAGAAACAGGCTTAAAGTCACCATGATGCCACACTAAACCCATATTATTGTCTGTGTTCTTAGTCATTGGTGACTTTATTTGTCAAAGAGCTTTGCCACATCATGAAATAATACATGTAGCTTATTGCAGGCCTGTAGGTAATATCTTATTCCGTGTTGCCATATAGCTTTTGCAATAAAGAAAATTTGTTATAATTTGTTTAACTTTAGTAATAGGTTAATGATTAGAAATTAGAATATCATTTTGAACCCAAGGAACAACTAATAAAATTTTTGGCATTGTTTATTATAATTATTCCAGTGCTCTGTTAGCCTTTTGAAGCAGTGATCAACTGTATTATTCAGGATGTTGAAATTTTGAGTTTTTTCCTAACTCTTAAGTGATGTCACCTTTCCCCAGGTAGACAGGTTGGTTAGTTTTGTTTTATTACTGTAATGTATATGCTAACCTGCCTTTTTAAAAACAAATGTTGTGTTGTGTTGTGTTGTGTTTTTAAGGATGTGGAAGGTGGGGTAATACCTTTCTAACTTGTTTTAGAATATTAAAAGCAAAGTTGACTGTGTAGTCATATTAAAATAACAATGAGTTGGGGATACAGTGAGACTTGTGTATCAAGCCAGCTGTAACACAGAAATAGGCCACACACACAGAGCCCAGTGAGGGGCCATTGAGGCTCTATCACAGAAACTTGCCACCTAAATAAATACCATCACAGACCCAGTGATTTACTGCTTCATCTAAGTAGGTGACCATTCTGAAATAAATCTTTCCCAATGTCTTTTCTGGAGACATTATGTTTTTAAAGAATGGAACAAAACTTCCCAAATCTTTCTTATCTTTTTCAAAACTGGTAATTAAGCTGAACATAACTGGATCATAAGAGAAAAATTAGTCACATTATCTTTTCATATTTTAATATGGTAGGTGTTTTTTCCAATTGTTGAGAAAAATATATAAATCATTTATTTCATAACAGTTTCTAACCCTTCATGCACAAATGCCTAAGGATGATTGATTGATCTTCATGAAATAATTAGGTAAATGAAAGCTTCTGCCTTCTGTATTTCCATGGTTTGTCCCAGTAGCATAAAACTTTTTAAGATAATTTTAGAAATTAGATATTGGATTAGTTCCAATTTGATGAGATAACCTTTGAAATATGAAATTTAATAATAATTTATAACAATAAGGCAAACATATAAAGTGGGAGTAAAAGTTGCTAGTACTAAAAGTGCCCCAAGTGTTGATTTGGTAGATCCAGGTCAGAAAGGTTGCTTAGCTGTAAGGGCTGAAAATTTATTGTTTAGATAGCAAAGGTCATTTGGAGTTCACACTGTTTCCCAGGCAATTGAACTAACTGCTCATTTAAAAAAAAAAAAAAAGAATTCTGCCCCAAGATAAAGTGATGCTTTTGTAGGTCACTGAAAATGTGACCTACCTTGATGACTTCTCTTATTCTTAACTACTTACTTGAGAGTTGGTCTGTATGTGTATACACACAAGTGATTGCACAGACTGTACAGTAATTGTGATAAACATTGTCAACATTGTATGCTTTGAGATTTCTTAAAAAAAAATGCATCATGTGTGTCTGCTCTGGATCATACTACTTTGTCAGAATTTGGAAGACTTTCTTGGATTCTATTTAGTTGCTGTAGAAATTGTCACCACCCTGATAATAATAAGTATAATTTTTTAAATATAATAATTCACATTGGTAATCAAGAGCTTTTTGATTACTACAGTTTGTACTATTAGAAGTCTAATCACATATTTTTACTTTTTTGAAACTTAAACTATCTCCTGGGAAGAATATGGGAACAGCTTCAAATATTGTATTTAATTTAAATAAAAAGGCAAAAAAAAAGTCTTGTTTCTGATAACCCATCATATGTACATATTATATATTTTAATAATGACTTCTTTTTAGTGGGGTATTTAAAGCATGGTAATATGTCAAGAGGAGATACATGTTGATGTGAATAATATAGGATTCTGGTTCAATTATTTATAATATTGTTCTATTCTCTGAGTCTCTATTCTCAAAAATGAGCATATTTGCATGTATTGATAGAATTAAAAAATAATGACGTTTGGATCATAGATTCTAGATCTAGCAGAGCTGTAAGACAGTATAGGCAATCTACTTCATTCTATTCATTTTATAGATGAAGAATCTGTGGTCCAGAAATACTTGATTTAGGTCACCTGAAAAGTGTCAGAGATAGGATTTGAAGCCAAGTCATCTCACATCACTGCCAGTACTTTTTTATTAAATGGACATCATTTGCAAATGATGATTTCTTATGAAAGACTAGGTTTTTGTGCTTGCTTCAGCAGCACATATACTAAAATTGAAAGACTAGTTTTTTGGCTGATACAAATTATTGTATAAGTGTTAAATACATGAAAAGAGATATGTGCATTATTTTACCTATATGAAATGTAACTTGTATTAGATATATTTGGGAAAAATGCTAATGTTAATATACCCACCATTTGTTTACTACTTTTGTATGTATAACTGTTCTTAGTTTAACATCTGTACTTGTCCTTTCAAATTATATTACTTATTGATGAGTATGAGTTTCCTAATTCATCCTAGAGCAACTAAGTGGTACATCAGGAAATCCTGAGTTCAAATCCATCCTTAGACATTAGATGTGTGACTCTGGACAAGTCACTCAATGCCTCCTTGCCTCAGTTTCCTCATTTGGAAAGTGAGAATAATATTAGCACCTATTTTCCAGGTTTGTGGTGAGTATAAAATATTTATAAAGTGGTTAACATGATGCCTGAAAATAAGCACCACGTAAATACTGGATATTACTTTATTGTTTTTATTATAATTGTTACATAGCTGCTAAAATAATTTTCCTAACGTGACTGTGATCATTTCCCTACTCACTAAATATTAATGGCTCCTATTGCTGCTAGGATCAATATAGCAATTGGGTTAATTAAGTTTCTGCCATTTTGGCATTTGTGGCCTTGGAGGGGAAACGAGACATTTTCAAAACATTCTTTAAAAGTTTTATGAGAAAAATAATATTCAGAAAATATACATATACTCATGCTAAATAATCCTAAGATACTGTTTACATTTTGGAGAGAAAGGCTTTTGAAAAGTTTTGTAACGTAAAAATTCATTTTATTGAAATGATATGTTGAATTTAGTGACTGTAGCTTTTCTGTTTCGGTCTTAAAATCCTTCGCAACATATCCTAAAACTGCATTTTCACTTTTATTACATTCTCTCCCGCTTTGTTATCCAGCCAAACTGGACTTGCTATTCTTTTCACAACCCTTCACACCTTTCCCATCATCTGCCTCAAGTGCAACATTCTATATGAAGCCTTTTTTTTTTTTTATTTTCCCATGTTACTGATGCCCCCTCAAATTTGCCTTGTATTTATTTTGTCTGCAATTAGCACATACTCATTTATATACCTGCCATATTCTTACATAGAATATGAGTTCTTTAAAATCAGGGACTGTTTCTTTTCTTTCAGGCATATGTGGAAAGGTCCTTTCTACATAGCTGTCGTATGAGTGACTGATTCAAAAAAGAGTTTCTAGAAGAGACAAGGTTCTGTAAAATAGATTACTTACTAGGATCTTTTAAAATTGCATGAGCCTATTTCCATTTCCTTCAGAAGCAAAAACAATCCTTATGACTACTTTAAGTATCTTATCTACAAGGATTTCAACATTTTAGAGTGCAGAATTTATCTCTTTTTTTTTCTTTTCCTCCAGCAGTTAGAAGGAAGTCCCTCAGGCTCCATTCAGTAAAAGGAAGCTGATTTTGTTTTTCCTGAAGTTGGCTTTGCCACTTTTGCATCTGTGCTTTGAGGGGACATGAAACATTTTTAAAACATTCTTTAAAAATTTTATGAAAAATATAATCCAGAAAATTTTGCATAGAAATATGTAAACAATTCTCACATTCTAAGTTTAATGTATGAAGGGAAAAAAAGCTTTTGAAAAGTTTTCCTACTTAAAAAAAATCGAATTTTATGTACTATATTTAATTTAGTAGCTATAGCTCCATTTATTACATCACAATTAACAACAGCAATCATTTGACTTTTAGAAAATTTTTTAGTGTTACTTAGTGGCAATAATAAGGTATATGCAACCACTTTGAGAAGAAAGTTTTGTCTTAATTTTTTTAGGATATTGCCCATATGAGAAGAGTTTCATAATTGCACAGTCCTCTTATAACTGTCAAATAATAAGGATTATAAACTTTTTGAAAGTTTGTACTGTGGCATTTTTCATCTTGGTATCTCTAGTACATACCACAATACTACACATTTGCTGAATTGAATTGAGGACTTTAATCTATACTGGTAGTTACACAACCTGCTGCCTTTCACTGCAACATCCCATCTGGGGATAAACAAACTAATAAACAAAAACTACAACTGACTGCATTTATTCTTCCTTCCTTTTCCTTAATGTAAAAAAGTATTCAATCTGGTAAATGAATTTGGGCTAAGGTGTTCTATTCCCCCTCCCACATCTCCAGCCCCCACGTCACTCCCCACCCCCCACTTCTAAGGTTTAAGAAGACTTCCTGGAGACATAGAGCTTTAATCCAAAGGAACAATGCTAATAGTAGTTCTTTTGGATGTCCCTTAAATAATACCAGCTGGACAGCCTCATCTGCTTTTATCTAAAGCATAATGTTATGACAGAAACCTTTTGGAATGAGGGAAAAAGGTATTCTAGAAAGAAGAATGAGGGGTGAAGAAAGTAGCTCATTTTAAATCTATATAAGCTTGGAGCCAGTACCTTTTCCATATAAAGTGCTTTATTTGTTGACTAATTTTGAAAATACTTTAAAGCTAATTACTCTTCACTAAAATTCTTTTACTTAGGCCTCTCCCTTCACACATGTTGACAGTACACTTCTAGCAAAAGTGACTTTATTCATATCAATAAAGTGAATTGATAACACACCTTGAAAAAATTTTAAATGCTTATTTGTAATTGGTAGAATTTTGCGCAACTGAATTAAAATAGCAAAGTTTTTAAAATAAAAAGATATTTCATGTTCTGTATGAAAATAATTGCTAGCATTCACCAGTTGTTTTTTTTTTTAAAGTTTTACAGGAACATGCATGTGAAAACTTTTTTTTTTTTGAAAGGGATTGATCATATAATTCCTTAAAATAATAATGATGAATTATGTTAAGTTCAAGTATAGTAACTAAATGCTTGTTCTTTCCATGTCAGTTCCTTGACAGTTTTTAGCTTGATGCATTAGGAGAACAGTGATCTAATAAATGCACTCCTGACTCATATTTATGCTCACTCCTGTCTGTGATTGTCAGTGGGAGTACTCTAGGTCTTATATGAAGAGAATGAGTGATGAAGAAGATAGTCATTTTTCTGATTCACATCTTTTAAATTAATTAGTGGGTTCCAAATATAACTTATCAGAGCTCATCCATTCTTTTAAAAGAAACATAATAGTAAAATTTACAGATGAATGAATCTAAAAATATTAGAAATTCATTAGATTTATACTTATTCATAACTTGCTGCATTATTCCTAAAATTATTTTTCCAGAACCTAGCATCTTTAAATGGATATCTCTGTTGGAGAATGACATTTGGAAGAAGTGCCATTGATGAGTTTTGATGGCTGGTGGTGACTTGAGTATTTATTCTTTTCAATATGAAAACTTTCAGACCCTGTAAAAGAGAGAATGATTCTTTATTTCTTTCTTACAATAAGGGTAGGCCAATATTGTATCTATATTCACCTTGTAATTATATATGCTTAGGTTATTTTTGTTAATCATTCAGAATATCAGTTCTGTCTTTCTTCCTTCACTTATGTAATATGCTTTGATCGCCTTTCTTTTTCTTTTTAATAAAGTGTACTCTTTAGGTGAAAACCAGTTTTAATATTCACTGTAAATAGTGAGGCCTATCAGTACTATTCAAAAGCAGAAGGGTCTACCTTGAAAAGAAGCTAATTCCCCCTTACTTTGATTTTAAAAATAAATATATAAGTTGGACTAAATAAGAAGTAGTGTTTTATTGGATAAATGATGTATTTCAAAAGCAAAAGACAAAATAGTGTTTATCCAACACATTTTATTGTTCTTATAGGGTGAATAAGCAATTAGTGTTATTTCCCTCTGAAAAAAAAAATCTCTTGGTGTATATTTTCTACAGAAATATCTATATCTTTATTTCCACTCCAAAATAGAATGGAAGCTTCTTGAGAACAGAATTATTTCATTTTTTGCCTATGTATCCTTATCACTTAGCATGGTATCAGACCTGTAATAGATGTCTAAAAATGCTTAATTTAATTGTTGAATAGTATTTAATTTAAGGGGACTTTTATTTTCCGTACTATGAGCAGAGTTCTTTAGAGGAAAAGCAAGTTCTTATGAAGAACCGATAAAAACAAAAGAGATGTTTTAACACTAAATTATATTCCTTTCTTTTCTATTTCTCTATCCTTGAAACTCTTACCTGTTGCTAATCAAGCCTCACCAAATTCCAACCATGGATTATTGTCACTATATTCCTCCTTCATCCTGATCCACATGCTGTTAAACAAAGCTGGAGAAGAATCACAAAACTTCAGAGTACATGGCAAATTTATGTTTGTAATCTCTTTAGACATGTTGAATTTAAGATACCAGTCAGATATACAATTTGAAATAGGCTTTATTGCTGTAAGGCAATGCTTTTTCATCTCCTTAATCCACTCTATCCCCTTCACCATAACTGCCATTTCCAAACCTTTTTGGTTTGGAATCCTCTTCAAGTCTCTCATAGCATATTTTCCCCTAACTTCTCAACTATGGACCTTACCTCATGAGTCACTGAAAAAATTGAGAACAGCCACGAAGAGCTCCCTTTTTTCCCTTCCTCCTCATTACAATGTCATCACATTGTCATTTCTGACATTTTTTTTTTTCTGTTTTCTCCTTATACTCCTCTTTAGTCTTACAGTAAAAGGTAGCTCTTCTGCTTCAACACTCACCTGTAATTCCATTCCTTCCTCTCCTCACCAGTAGTTTCTCCACCCTCCCTTCCATCCCCATGGAATCTTTTATCTCTATTTAGGGACTTCATCCCTATCTTTAAAAACAAACAAACAAAGATATTTGATTCAGTCATCCTTGCTAATCTTTGTCCTTTCTGCTTTGCTTTTTTTCTCAGCTAAACTCCTTGGAAAAGTCATCTTTATTGGGTGCCTTCATTTCCTCTCCATTCATTAGCTTCTAAACCCTCTATAATCTGCCTTCCACCTCATCATTCAATGAGATTACTTTCTCAGAAGTGACCAGTGAATTCCTAGTGCTAAATCTAATGGACTTTTATCAGTTCTCATTGTTCTTAACCTCTCCCTTATCTCTGATGCCGTTGTTCACCCTCTTCTAGGTTTAAGTCACTTTTTTCTCCTAGTTTTCTCCCTACCTTTGTTTTGAATCTTCTTTGCTGTATCTTCAGGTGAAAGATCCTCTTGTTCTGAATTCTTTGTTTTAAAATAGATGTCTAGCTTATTCTTTAGTTCTATGTATATGACAAGTTTTGCCTTTTAAAAGATATGCATCTAAATTTGCACATTTCTTTGAACAAGCTGTTACTAGCATGAAGCATATTTTAATTTCATGAAATTTTAGTTCAAATATGTAATTCTCCATATATAATCATCCATATATATGTAACGTTACTTTTTATATAGTCACATATGTGTATATACTTATACATATTATATATATGCATATACACATACATGTATCTATAATCTACATCTACATGACTTTTGTTTTTTCTTTCTTTTTTTAAAAATTTCTATAATTTCACTGGTATAAGAAATTCCCAATGAAGAAGCTCCTTTTGTCAATATAGATTGGTGACTATTCTGTTACATGTGTTGGAGAAATGTCTTGGGATACTAATATGTTAAGTGATTTTCTCAGTCAAGATCACACATATATGTTAAAGAAGGGACTTGAGTTCAGGTTTTCCATTATACCATATATGCTACTTGGTTATATTTGGTTTGGAAAGTGGTTGTATTTGTTTCTTTACACCTGTATAATTTATGTCTGTTATCCATACTGTACTCCTGAGCAATTAATAACTTTATTTTAAATATATAATTGATACCTTCATTGTTGCTATTCCTTTTTGTTTTTTACTTCTTTATTCTTTTTTTCAACAACTTAATATCATTCTTATATACTGATTCTCATATATTCTATGAAAACGTGCAGAAGAGAGAAGATTGAAAAACTTAAGAGTTGATACGTAATTCTCTATATAATTCTAAGAATCCTATGACATATTTCAGAAAATATAGTTCTTTTGTTTCTTGGCTGCTTGTTTTCCATTGATTCATCTGTGATTTTAATAGGTTTGTCATTATTACCTTACCTGATGCAGATTGAAAACCTGTAACGCTTTTCATTCTTTGTCATTCTGATCCTTGGTTTCCCATAAATCTTTCAAAAGAGATCTCCCCAAATCATTAGAGGTTTTCCTCTTTTTCTTATAACATCTGAGGTGGATCAGAACACCTATGTACTCCCAAGTTATAATTTTTTTTATCTCATTCTTTTTTTAGTAACTACTACTACTGTTATTACCATTCCATTTTTTAAAAAATCACTTGACACTAGTAGTCAGATATGTATATTTATTATTTGCCCAAGGTTTAGCATCTATCTAATGTACCTGGATATTTCTTATTACCTGCTATTTAATACTCAGTACATGGAGGCAATCAGCCTATATTCACTAGGGTACTCTTTGGGATTACTAGTTATCAAGTTGTCTGGGGGAACTATATTACAAGTCCTAGTTTGACCCAGAGATGCACATTTTCCATCCAAAAAAAAAGGCGAAAGAAAGTATACTTTTAAAATGCTGCCCAAATCACAACTATGGAGCATGAATAGGAAATATTGATAATAAAATTTGAAGTTCCTTAGAATAAATTTGCAACAATTATAAAATTAAAATTCATGACTCTTTTTTGTTCAAAATAAGAGCAGAATGAAGAAAAGTTGAATTTTAGTAGGTCATTCAAACAACAAGCATTTATTAACCATCTTCTATATACAAATAATTTGTTAGGCATTAAGGATGTAAACAAATAAAACCATAAAATCCCTGTCATCAAGTAGCTTACATTTTATGGAGGAAGGGTAGGCATAGATACAATTCCAAATACATGATATCTAGAAAATAATTTCCAGAGGGATGTGCCCATCTGAGGATCAACTTAGGCTTTCTGAAAGCAGATGTTACCAAATTATAATCACTTTGAAGTGTGCCAGGGTTTCCATAAAGAGTAGAAATAAGGAGGAGTGAATTTAAAGTATATGGTACATACAGTCTCTGCAAAGGCACAGAGAAAATGTATGAAATTTTAAGCATAGGGAAGAGAAAGGCTGAATCATAGAATGTTTGAAACTTTGAAAAGTAGCCAGTTTGTGAAGGTATTTTTAGTAGGTAAAAATATCATGAGCTAATGTTAAAGAATCCACATATTAAGTTACATACACACATCCATTCAAGGCCTATTCCAATGCCTTATGCTGGCCTGTAGATGAGCCTCTGCTTTCAGAGATGGATTTGCCAAATACAAGCTGTAGAAGATTTCCGGGTCAAACTAGAAGGACTTGTAATATAGTTCCCCCAGACAACTGATAACTAGTCATCCCAAAAAGTATCCTAATGAATATAGGCTGATTGCCCCCATGCACAGAGTATTTGGGGTTACAGCTATTGATTAAATAGCAGGTAATAAGAAATATCCAGTTACATTAGATAGAAGCTAGACCTTGGGGCAAATAATAAATATACATATCTGAATACTACTACTTTCTAGCTTCTCATGGATAGTCTAAAAAGTATTACTGCTCTCTCTTTTTATTGTGGAGTTGTTTTGTATATATACTTTAGTCATTGTTCAAAAGTTATTTAGAGAAAAATACAGCTTAAAATAGAAAAATCAAATAAAACTTTTAATAAAATATTTGTATTTGGAAATATATGCAAAGAAAAAGATTGTTAATTCTTTAATTTGGAAATTTGTGAATAAAACAAATTTTTACCTTCCCTACCCCCAAGATATTTTATTTGCAATGGGAACATATTTGCAAATAACATTCTCCAAAAGACATTTCTCTTTCTTTTTGCTTTATTTTTTCACAATCATTGTTGAAAATCAGAAAGCATTCTTCAAAGCAGTTCCCTTGCCAATGCAGATTGGATGCCTATAATCTATTCTGGAGTGCTTTGTTCAGACTAGTTCCTAGTTCCTTAAGAAATGGGGCTTTCACTTCATTCCTTGGGAGATAATGCAATCATTTAATAACCTTTACTTTTAAGAAATATTTTTCTTTGTTCATTTTCATAATTTCATTGTAGTTGTACTCTTTAAAATTACAAAATAATATTTCCTCTTCCCCCTCATTGCTTCCCTCTTTAAAGATAATCCGGTCATTGGATTAAGTTGTCAAAGGCCTTCAAGAAGTAGCCTTATAGTTTATATATAGAATTATGAATCTTAAAAAAACCCACTTTTTTACTTTTGCTCATTAAAATTTATTTTTTTTTATATTAGCTTTTTATTGACAGAACATATGCATGGGTAATTTGGCTTGTCCTCACTTCTGTTTCAACTCTTCCCTTCCCTCCCTCCACTCCCTCCTCTAGATGGCAAGCAGTCTCATACATGTTAAACATGTTAAGGTATATCTTAGATACAGTATATGTGTGCAGATCCGTACAGTTCTCCTGTTGCACAAGAAAAATTGGATTCAGAAGGTAAAAATAACCTGAGGAAAAAACCAAAAATGCAAGTAGTCCACATTCATTTACCAGTGTTCCTTCTCTGGCTGTAGCTTATTCTGTCCATCATTGATCAGTTGGAACTAAATTGGATCTTTTTTTTTTGTTGTTGTTGAAGATATCCACTTCCATTAGAATACATCCTCATACAGTATTGTTGTTGAAATGTATAATGATCTCCTGGTTCTGCTCATTTCATTTAGCATCAGTTCATGTAAGTCTCTCCAAGCCTCTCTGTATTCATCCTGCTGGTCATTTCTTACAGAACAATAATATTCCATAATATTCATATGCCACAATTTATCCAACCATTCACCAGTTGATGGGTATCCACTCAATTTCCCGTTCCTAGCACTACAAAAAGGATTGCCACAAAGATTTTGGCACATACAGGTCCCTTTCCCTTCTTCAAAATCCCTTTGGGATATAAGCCTCAGTAGTAATACTGCTGGATTAAAGAATATGCACAGTTTGATAACTTTTTGAGCATAATTTCAAATTGCTCTCCAGAATGGCTGGATCCGTTCACAACTCTACTAACAAAGCATCAGTGTCTCAGTTTTCCCACATCCCCTCCAACATTCATCACTATCTTTTCCTGTCATCTTAGCCAATCTGACAAGTATGTAGTGGTATCTCAGAGTTGTCTTAATTTGCATTTCTCTGATCAATAGTGATTTTGGAACACCTTTTCATATGAGTAGAAATGGTTTCAATTTCATCATCTGAAAATTGTTCATATCCTTTGACCATTTATCAATTGGAGAATGGCTTGATTTCTTATAAATTAGAGTCAATTCTCTACATATTTTGGAAATGAGGTCTTTATCAGAATCTTTAACTGTAAAAATGTTTTCCCAGCTTATTGCTTCCCTTCTAATCTTGTTTGCATTAGTTTTGTTTGTACAAAAGCTTTTTAATTTGATATAATCAAAATTTCTATTTTGTGATCAGTAATGATCTCTAGTTCTTCTTTGGTCACAAATTCCTTCCTCCTCCATAAGTATGAGAGGTAAACTATCCTAATGTTCCTCTTATTTATAATCTCATTCTTTATGCCTAAATCATGAATCCATTTTGATCTTATTTTGGTAAAAAGTTGTTAAGTGTGGGTCCATGCCAAAAAACTCACTTTTTAATGACTTTTCTTGTATGGAATTTTTGAAAATGTTTGAAGATATCTTAGTGAGGAAATTGACCTCATATTTTCTCCACATTTCTTTTGCAGTGTTTTCTGGAGTTCCTTTTCAGATTGTTTTCTGTTCAATCATTTTTCAGTTGTATTCAACTTTTTGTGATTCCATTTGGAGTTTCTTGATAAAAATACTGTATTGGTTTGACATTTCCATCTCCAACTCATTTTACAGACAAGCAAATTGAGGCAAACAGAATTAAGTGATTTCTCCAAGGTTATATAGCTAGTAGGTGACTGAAGCTGGATTTGAATTCAGATCTTCCAGACTCCCAGCCTGGAATTATATCCATTGCACCACATAGCTCTTTTCAGTTATTTCACTATAAAATAAAGTGTAAAAACAATCAAACCTATTTCATGAAGAGCTCAAGTTACAAGTCAAATTGTTCTGTTTTTTTTTTTTGACTAATGAAATATACTTTAAAAGACAGTAGTATTTTATTAATTTTATTAATTGAAAAAGTTAAAATTGGAGAAGCATATCTTTTTGTGTGAATAGGTATTGTCTTCTTCATGAACAGCTATGCATGTATATTATAAAATTTGAAAAATTATTATACAGCTGGTATTATCATAGATTAAAGTGTAATAAATGTAATTATTACCACACTCTAGCTCTCATTCACATTATAATTGACAGTATTGAATTTGCATTCATTACTATAACAATAGTTCATCTATTAGGTTAACTCATAAATACTTTTTAATATCTTCATTTCATTACGAAACAAAGTTTAAAAAGAAAGTAATGAAAATCTTCAATTCTATATATAATTATATATGTATAAGATTAAAATTTTAAAGAAATATGCTTCCCTATTTGAATTTATTATCTCTTACCTTTGTCTTTCAAATGAAAAAGAAAAAACAAAACACCAAATCCCTCTCAAAAATAGTTCCAAGGAATAGATAAAAAAATCTGAATACATTTGAATATATATATATGTGTAAGGGCCCTTTAAATGGGCGGACACAGTGCATCGGGAGATTGAGGCCCAGAAATAATTTCTGTGGATATTAGGACTGCCCTTGGGCGGGATCCTGGCCATATTGAGATAGCTTCGTAATGGGTGACTCTCTCGCTGATTGGCTGTGTGTGTGACCTCACAGGCCCTATATAAGCCCACTGCAGGCAGCAACTGCCCTCTTTAACCTCGTGCTGTTCACCCTGGCTCCTAGCCTGGGTGGCCAAGCCAAGATGGGTAGCCGAAAGAGGTAAGGATTTTGGTAGTGAACACATGGGTCTTCTGACCAGGTGTTCACCAGGGAACCAACAAGTCAGGGCATCAGTTAGGGCATTATGTGAGTAGGTATAATAAAGGCTTTTAAGATTACATGTGGTTGTTCTTGAGTGCGCTACCGGTTACTAAGCTATAGATTCAAGAGATTGTGGCCAGAGACCTTAGAAGGCCTCAGAGGAGGCGAGCCGGGTAGAGCTCACACTGCAAAGGACAGTGGTCAAAGGTGCTCTGGTGGGTCTAGGACAGACTAGTAATTGTAACTGCCAGGAGAGCACGCTACATATATGTATATATATATATATATATATATATATATATATATATATATATATATATATATATATATATATATATATATATATATGTATATGTACAGTGTTGCTGATTTCTTTAAATTTCATAGATTAAAAAAAGCTAGAAAGGCAGTGTCTGGAAAAAATCCAAGTGTAAAAATGGCAAATTTCATGCTGTCAATAAGAAATGGACATAGAAATATAATGGGCTTTTCTTCATTGACAAGTGAAAAATAGTGAATTTTTGTATTGTTATACATCATAATGAAGTCATTTTTTGAGAGTAGTAAGAACATTAGTCCATGTGTTTGGAACTTGGGAGGTTGAAATGTTCTATCCTTGAGGTCTTTCACAAGCTGAACTTGTTGCAGTAGAATTAAGGCTGAATTTGACTTCTGAGGACATGGATTTGAATACTTTCTTGGCTTTGCCACTTAACATCTTTGTGACCCTAGATAGAGTACTGTAATTGGAATCTGAAAATATGAATATGGAACTCGGTTTTGCTCTCTATCACCTATGTAATATTAGACATATCCCCACAGTTCTCTCCTCTATAAAAGGATATTAGAGAAATAACCTGTAAAATCCTTTCAATCCCTTAGTGATCCTTCGAGATCACTAGTGAATCACCTAAACCAGAAACTGAGAGGTTCTAATTCTATATGTCATTAACTAATTGTATGATTTGGGGAATTAATTTTAATTTTCCATAAGTTTCTTATCAAGGCAAATGGTACAGTGGATAGAGCTTTTGGCCCTGAGTCAGGAAAACATTCTTTATGCCTATAGCTTTATGCCTATGTTAGCAGTTAGCTTCAGAACTGTGGTGTTAGCAGTTAGCTGCACAACTGTGGATAAGTCACTTAACTTCTATCTGGTTTGTTTTCTTAACTGTAAAATGCAAATAATTATAGCACCTATCTTGGAGGATGGTTTTGAAGTTCAAATGACATTAAATTTACAAAGTACTTAGCACAAAGTCTGGCACATAGTGGCATTAAATGATTATTCCTTTCCTTTTATGGTCAACTCCTTCATCTGCAAATGAGAGCTGAACTCAGTATTGACATAATGGTTCTCTTACAGCTTTTTAAATTTTAATAATTAAAAACTATTTCCATATAAGCTAATACTGATTTTAATGTCGAGAGTAAAGTTTTTCATTAAATTAGTTATCTATCAAAAATCTACATTTGAATTACTAATAATGTATTTAAAGGTTGATAAGAAAATACACCATGCTCTAGCACTCCAAATCAGGCAGCACAGTGAATTATGTCAAACACAAGTTTTACTAAATGCATAGGAAGAGCCAGAAACCTGAGTTTCTCTTTAATTGAACATTTTAATATAAAAAGTTAAAGACATGCACAATAGAGAACTACTGGTTAAAAAAAAAAAAATAGCCATACATCAATAAACTGGCTTTTTGGCTGAGCAGATCTTGAACAGCTGCAGAACTAATTATGATCTCCTCTGGGTGTCCTGTTTAGTTTCAGTTGTGTAGTCAAGGACAGGGCAATTTTTAACTCTTATGTTTTCAGATATATTTAACATGATTGTATATGTCTGTGGTAATAGATTCATTGATTATGTCATTAAAAGAGTTCTTGAATATGTATGTAGAACTTGAATATTTATGTAGAATAACTGAAATTTAAATATGGAAGGGGTGTTAAAGATCACCCAGTCCAGTTTTTTTTTTTGTTTGTTTGTTTGTTTGTGTGTTTTTTCAGAGAAGAGGAAACCAAAGCCCAGAAATAATAAGTGATTTCCTTCTATGAAATTCAAGGTGCTCAGTGTGGAATTTGGGGTCATTCTGATATAACCTTACTTTTCCAGCTTTATCTCTCACTATTCTCCACCATACATATAGTCCCTGCCTGATACATATATCCCCCTGCCAAGCTTTCTGTTTTCCCATACATATCTCATTCTATTTCATCTCCATGCCTTTGCTCCTACAATAGCATGAGCCCTACTACTATGTTTTTCCTCTCTGCCTGGGATGCCCTTCTCTATTTGTAAGCTTATGGACATCCTATTCATTTTTCAAGACCCAGTTCATTGTGCCAACACTTTTGTTAGGTCTGTTTTGATTTTCTGGGCTTTTCTTCCTCAGACCTTACATGCATAGCCTTTTATTGCATATCTCTCTCCCTTGTGCATTATGTTGTTTTATCTTATAGTAATTTGAATATGGATTGAGTATTCTCTTCTAGACTCCATGTAGGAAAGGACTTTGTTATATTTATTTTAGTATTTCTCCAAGATCTGCCACTGGTTACTGTGCAGAATTGCTCAGTAAATATTTATTACATTGTATTATCCCAGTGCAGGCAGCTGATTGGTGATAGAGGGAAGAATAAAGCCCATGTTTCTTAATTCCTGATTTAGTGCTCTATTCCATACACTGTGGTACTTCCTTGAGATTGTATCTTTTTAAAGTAATTTTAGAACACTCAACCATAGCAAATGACTTTGTTTATTTGAAACAAAGGAGGTTGTACCACATAATATAATAATCAACCATCTTCTATAATCTTTTGTTGTATTTATGTACAAGGAAGAAGTACCTGTCAACAAATGGGTTGGATGTCCTAATAGTTATTTTTTCCATTTACAAGTGCATTTTTTTTCTCTTAATAAATTTCTTATTTAAAAAAATAACCACATATGTAACATTTTATAAGAATGGTTTAGTCTTCTCATGATTGTGAAGGCTCCTTTCCCATATCCCAGTTTTTTTTTAAAGTCTTTACAATTGTACCAAGTGGAAAATATGTAGAAAAGATCATATAATAAATATTATGTAAATGGGTGATAGTACAAGAAAGAGAATTTGAAATAAAAAAGCAAAAATAAGCCAAAAAATACTTCCAAAAACTAATAGTAACTATTTTACTAAAGGCAGCTCAATATTGAAAAAAAAAATGTACATACTGTGAAGATGAGATAAATGAAAACTTGGGGAAAAAATCCAGATGGTAATAATGAGAGATAATAAACTAAAAAAAATTTATTCATTGATTATGAATCCATTTTGACTTATAATAAATAATTTTTAGTTCACCACATGGAATAGTTTCATATATTCTGGGCAACTGCAAAGGAGTTTTGTTGTAAGTGGAAGAAGGATTGTTTCTCTAGTTTTATGCATGCGTGTGCATTGAATTAAATTGTGTGTGTATGTGTTTGAATGGAACACAAACATGCTAATCAGAAAACATAAATTATGGATACTTATTTAAAAGTTAGATTTTTCTGAAATGGTATAATTGTATTTGCATAAGCAAATCTTTATTAGGTTACTTATTTGAAGAACAAGAATCCTATGACATTAAATGACCTGAGGGCTATTATTGTATGCCAGCCATGTAAATCAAGACAAAGAACAAAATATAATAGATAAAAATAATTCTATTTTTTGAGGTTTAATAACTAATTTAATAGTAATGATTTAATAATTGAAAAACATATACTTTAAAGTTTCTGCTTTGAAGATATACTTCAAAATATATCATAAGGTTTAATGACCTTAATAATTCTATAATTAAGGTTTCACAAGAAGCATAGATATTCTGGGTGAACTTTGGGAAATAAATATGTACTTTGAGGGTTGCTTGCTTAAATATAAGTGAAAGTAAAGCAAATTTTAGGACAGTGAATCACTCAGCTTTTAAAATCCATTATAACCTTCCTTATCTTATTCCTCTGTGCTCATGGCCATTTAAAGTGAAATTAGAAAATGATATTTTCCCAGAGATATTCAGCTTTTAAAAATATTTTCTTGTTCATCTTCCAACTCTAATTAGTCTATACATAGTATTTAATCATTGTTAATAACTAAGCCAAAGATTTGTGCATCCTCTTCTCCCTCATTTCTCACCATCTCTAATAATTCTGACAACTTAAATCAATGTGGAGCCATGACAAGGAGGAACAGCCTTTGAGGAATTTTCCCCTTGTGTAAGTAATTTAAATTTCTTAATCCCAGCTTTAACATTTAGTGCACCTCAGAACACAAAGCTTATCCCTTCCCCTCACCTCTTTTTTTTTTTTCCTAGAAAGCTACAATCACAAAGGAACACGTGAAATGAATCAAATGAAGTCCCTACTTGTAGTTTGTTCATGTTCACATGAACTGTTTTCATATTAGATTAGTCCTACAGGGTTAAGCAGGAGGTAAAGTGGAATAAATCGACTTTCACACATGTGGGCTTAGAACTGTGTCTCACGTGTGCAAGTAGTGTTTGTCTAGTGATTTGGACACAAGGTTTATCTTGTGGCTTGCTGCCAGGTCTGCATGTGTTCATCAAATGTTGTTTAGTCCTTGCTGCATATTTATGCCATCTGGGAATGCCTGCATTTCACTTCCTGAACAATGAGCTTAATCAAGGCTACTATTATGGAAAGGCTAGAAAGATTAGTATACAGAACTAGCAGGGTGCCACAGTGAGCACTGAGAAGTCATTCTGCAGGATCTTAGGTCATTCTGCTTGAGTGGTTGGTTTCTATAAGACACTGTCAGATCTATTTTATAGTGTTTTATACTATATTGACTATTCATGTTAAAATATAACATGAACATTTTAAACTAAGAGACTTAAATAAGTAAAATAAATTGCAGCCACTGTTGATTAGTAAGAACTGTATTTCTTGTGGTTCTCTCCGATGGTGTCTTTGTTCTTTGTTATACAGTACCTGGAACATGTCTCAACATGAGACTTCCTTTTAAGAAAATGAAAGCTCAGTGTCTCAGACAAAACATCTGTAAAGCAGTCTTGCAGCTGCTCTATGCCCTAGTATCTCTGGCTCTGTCTCTCTCTTCTCTCTCCCTCTCTTCCTTCTCTTCTTCCTTTTATTCCCCTCACAAATCAAAATGATTTTCTTCCTATTTTTACATGTTTTTCAATTTTTTTTCAAACATATGCAAGGAATAACCAAAAAGACTGCAGAAACTTCACTTTATAGAGCTTTAAAGCTAAATTAGAAGAAAATAAAACTGACAAGCCCACCCATATTTAGCTGAGCAAGCATTCCTACCCGTTTTATCTTTTCCCGTACCTTGAAGGAAATAACCTTATTACACAAGATTTTTACTTCCGTATCTCTTCAAAAAGAATCATCTTTATCCACAGAGTTTACCAGTGTTCTCTTCATATCTGGTTTAAAAAATATTTATATGATAGTAATTAAAATCAGATACAACAAATATATCAATTAGAATTTAAGTTCCTAATTGTCAATAAGATAATTGATTATATACATGTACATATATGTGTATGTGTGTATATATATAATATATATGTATAAATGATATGTGTTATATAGCAATTTCAAATTTCAAAGGTGCTTTCTATTACCTTACTTTAGTTATTTTAATTGTATTCAGAACATCTTTCATCCAGTTATCAATTGTGAAGTACCTTATGGGCAGAATATTATATGGCCTTAGATATTGGGTACTGATGAATGAGTATAATAATCTACAAAAATCAATAAGAATTCCTTGATTAGTTTTACTTAAGTCTGTATAAGTTTTATATCCCAGAATTATATAATGGGAAAATTCTTTATTAATCAGAAACATGCTTGAAAATTAAAAATAAACTGAATTTGAAAAAGTTGAAAAGCACATCTTTGTTGAACGCAATGATCAAGTTACTTCACAATTTTGATATAAGATGAAATTGGAATACTTTTTAGGTAGTGGGATTGTGCCAACAAAATGACATAATATGGCACATGTATTTGATTCAAACTTCTATATGGAATTGTTAAAGGACTAACTGTGACAGAGTCAAAACTGTGTTTGGCAGTGGTTTATAGGCAAAAGTATAACTGGTAAATGTTTAATGATGGATCTCTGAGAAAAATAAATGTGTGCAGTATACACTTTGAAGTTTAATCCACATTATTAATATTTTCTCCATGATTTTCTTAAGTCTAGACAGTCAACCAAAAAAAAAATATGAATCCAGTCCTGGTTTGTAATGTTTGCCTATTTCTGAGGTGTAAATGCTTACACTGAAAATTGGTTCTTTGGAGCTGATTCCAGCACATACCCCTTGAGATATCCTGAAAAGAATAAATGTCTGGAACCAGGGAGTTTTTTTGAAGAAGCAAGTTCAGGCATGCCGAGAGAAGGATGTGAACAAAAATTTGGGTGAGCTTTGGAGATTGGGAGGGTTGTGTTTAAAATGTAATCCAAGAAAGGAAAAACAGCAGCATTCCCGAGAATTCATTTTATTAAACACTTACCTGACTTTTACTAAAATACCATCCGACTCTGTGCTTTAAGAGATGTAGAAATTTCTGAGAGTTCAGAGGGGATGGTTAAAGTTTGCATAGCTATCATTTACTTACTGTTTCATTGAGGGTTTGCTATTGGTGAAATGTGTCCAAGGATAGAAACAAGGGAAATAAAAAAAGAAGATTTCCAATTGAAATTATAGGAAAGTCTCAAAGCTAAAATTTAATTGAGGTAATTACCTTCCTTGATAACCCAGGACTGATTCAGGCATAGAAATATGTAATTAGGTACAAGCTCCTGGAGTGAGGTACTCTTTCTTTTCTTTTTTTTTTTTCTTTTTTCTCTTTGTATCCCTGAAGCCTGTTAATAGTGTGTCTTGCTTATAGTGGGTATTTAAAAATACTTATTGAATAGAATTCTTAGGGAAAAATTAAGATTTTTGTATAAAGCACACAAAAAAAGTGAAATCAAAAGGACTATCACTGGTCATTGGGTAAGGCATAGATTATGTTCTTTTAATACCTTCCTGTTTCAGCTTTACCTGTAAAGTTCAATTGGTATTCTAAAATGTATAATTTTGTTTTGACTTTTGAGGGGTTCCTAGACAATATTTCAAGGGCCACATTTGAAAAGTTGAAAATGAAATGAATCCTCTCTTTGTTTTTTATAAAGTTCTTTATAAAGTACGTTGAATCTCAAATAGCTGTTTGTCATAGGTTTGAAAAAGGAACAAAAATTAGAAAGGGACAGAATGGAAGTTTTTCCTTTAAAAATGTCAGCTTTATTGTTGGTGGAGTTGTGAAAGAATCCAGCCATTCTGGAGAGCAATTTGGAACTATGCCCAAAAAGTTACCAAAGTGTGCATACCCTTTGATCCAGCATTGCTGCTATTGGGCTTATATCCCAAAGAAATACTAAAGAGGGGAAAGGGACCTGTATGTGCCAAAATGTTTGTAGCAGCTCTTTTCATAGTAGCTGGAAACTGGAAAATGAATGGATGTCCATCAATTGGAGAATGGTTGGATAAATTATGGTATATGAAGGGTATGGAATATTATTGCTCTGTAAGAAATGACCAGCAGGATGAATTCAGAAAGGCTTGGAGAGACTTAAATGAACTGATGCTGAGTGAAATGAGCAGAACCAGAAGATCATTATACACTTCAACCCCAATACTGTATGAAGATATATTCTGATGGAAGTGGATATCTTCAACATAAAGAAGATCTAACTCACTTCCAGTTGATCAATGATGGACAGAAACAACTACACTCAGAGAAGGAACACTGGGAATTGAATGTAAACTGTGTGCACTACTGTCTTTCTACCCAGGTTACTTATATCTTCGGAACCCAATTCTTAACGTGTAACAAGAAAATTGGATTTACACACATATATTGTATCTAGGTTATACTGTAACACATGTAAAATGTATGGGATTGCCTGTCATCTAGGGGAGGGAGTAGAGGGAGGGAGGGGAAAATTTGGAAAAATGAATAAAAGGGATAATGTTATAAAAAAATTACTCATGCATATGTACTGTCAAAAATTTTATAATTATAAAATTAATAAAAAAATGTCAGCTTTGTGTTTTTTAGTAGAAAAATTAAGATGGAAAAAAATTGCTTCTTGAACGATCTAACCTTTCCTCTCATTTCTGTGAATTTTTAATTGCTGTATACTATGCATGGAATTCTCTCCTTCATCAGCAATATTTCCTTATTTCCCAGACTTCCTTCAAGTCTCAGTTTAAAAAATCACACTTTCTGTGAAGAAGCCTTTCCCATATTCCCCTTAATGCTACTGCCTTACTTCTTTGATTCTTTACATTTATACTATATGTAATATAAAATTGAAATATGCACTTAGCATATTAATAGAATTATAATAATATAATGATTATGTTATTGCAAGTATAATTGCAAATAAAATATTACAATCTTATAATTGTTAGCTTTATAATAATGTATTATAACAATAGGAATATTTTGATAACAGAAATATAATTTAAATCCATTTCACGTATGTACATGTGTTTATATATTTAATCTTTGTGTAGTATCTGCTGTGTCCCCCATTAGATTGTAAGTTCCTTGAGAGCAGAGGCTGGTTTTTTTTTTTTTAGTTTTTCTTTGTATCCTAACCAACTATAATTAATTAGTTTCTTAAAAAACAAAACAAAACACTTAAAATCTCCATTAATCAAAACTCTCGTTTTAATTATATATACATCAAGGTAACAAAAAACAAAACAAAACAAAACAAAACAAAACAAAACACAAAAACAAAAACATTTTGTTTACAACTACTCTGAAAGAAGAAATAAAAAACCCTAAGAAAAGTTGGTACAGAAAGAGAAAGAACCTTTCATTTGACCAACATGAAAACTTTTTTAAAAATTTCAAATGTGTTATATAGCACAGGCATATTCGGTAATCCTTTGATGTATTCATTACTTGCTACAATTTCATTTAGTATCTCCATGATCAGCCTACTTCAACAATGAGTATTTCTCACATAACTTGATAAGGAGTTAAAATAGTAACAAACCAATAGTTAATAAAGTTCATAATATCAACCTCCCAGTAAAAAAAGTGTCATCTAATTCAAATGTGTGTGGGAGGGTAATGGGGGGATGGATGTGTGTTAAAAAAAAGAAAAAAAGGATTAGGAGAATTAGGAGCTATAGATTGAACTTTGCTTTACTGGGAGGTGGTCTTTTTTTTACTCTCACTTCAGCATGTTCTGTATCAGTCAAAATGTTAATCAGATAACTCTGCTAATAGGTAAAAATTCAGCTGTAGTTTCCACTCATGGGTATACTTTTCTTCATCCCTTATATCTAGGATTCTTCTTATGGTTAACATTACCTTTAAAAGATATTTCAAAGTTTCATTTAGTTCCAAAAATTTTCATAGCCAGGGAACAACTGTATTTTAATATATCTACTTAGAATGAATGATTTCTTAGTTTTCATTTTGTAGTTTTATTATCTTCCCCCCCCCCATTTATAATTCATAATAAATCAGACTGAAGTTTCTGCATAGTCCCTCAATCTTTAGTCATTTCTGGATCATACTTGGTAGCAAATCTTTTTTTTTTTCTTCTTTATCATCTTTACTATGCTCACCTTGTACTGAAATATTAAAGTATATTGACTTAGTTTTTAGGATTTGGTAATAATCTCGATAGAATTCTTTGCCTTTTTCATCTTATGCAGTGAAGCTTGGTACATTTATTGCAAGTGTCTTTATGATTGTCTTTTGATTATCATCTTGCCAAGTAAGGGTATAAAGAATCCTTTGAGACATCATTCTGTTTGGCTGCAACTTGTTTCTGATTTCCTTTGTAAGGAGAATGTCAGTATTGATTGATGTGGTTCAGTTCCTCCAATAGAATTTCAACTTGAGGATCAATAGACAATTCATATTCAGAATTAAATTCAGAATGTTAAATTAATGTTAATGAGTAGTCTATTATAGATTCCCAGTATCATTTGTTTTGTGTTTTTAATCATTCTGCCAATCACTTAAAAAGTCAAAAGGACTTCTAAAACCAGGGATCACTTCTAACATGTTTGTGTGTATGTGTGTGTTTAAATTGATATTGTTGTTTCATAGATTCATGGCCAAAGAATTTAATTCTTTGTCCTAATAATCATCTTACTTATGATAAACCTCTCTTGACTTGTCTGGGTTAGTTTTGAGTGTTGCCTGAACCAAAATAAAATCTAATTGGAAAATGTTTGATAAGCTAACAATAGAACAAAATATAGTGTTATACCAATTTGTGGGTTTTCAAGTCAATCTGTGATCAATGGAGATATGTTTCTATTTTAATATCAGACCATTGGGTTAGTCCTTGTATAGCATGATAGTATCTACCAGAACTTGTGCTTCAGTGGCATAGCCTTCAAAAACCTTGGGATCCTTGCACACTGCCATGAGGCATACTTCATTCAGAAAGAGACTCAGGAGCAACTGGGAAAGGCATATAGCAAATAGAACATAATCAAAGGAAAAAAACCAAACTTAAAAATCATGGAAGTCTTATTTGACAAGAAATAAATTTTTACAAATGTCAGTCATTTTTGCATCATCTATCTCTGTGCAGTCCAATAATTAGTACAAATGTCAAAAGCAACAATTAAATGAAAATAAGTTACAATTAAGGAAATAATCACTTCATTCAATTATAAAAATTACAGTATAACTTATTAGAAAAATGAAATGGATAAAGATAGAGACACTAACACATATTATTATCCTTTTGTTTGGAGTTTTTGCTGACATAAAGCAATGACCAGGATGAGGATGCCAAATTAGTCTAGAAACTTCCTCAACTGCAAATATTTATATGTTTTTGCTATGTAGTGAGGCATGACAGGTAAGGGTAATATGAGCTTAAAGTCAATTAATTCATTTGTAAAACATTACAGAGGATGAAGATAGATGATCATAGGTTTTGTAAAAGTGAAATGATAAAAGGGAAAACAAGTTTGTAGAAATCTTGGTCTTAGAAACAACCAAGTCTAGTCATGCCATGATTATTTGTAAATGAAAATAGAAAGAGGGATGATAATTATGTAAAAAATGAACAGAATTCTCAATAGTTTTGCAAAAAGCTATTTTCCTTGGTGATGATAGGGGGATCATTAAATTTGGCTTCTTAGTATCTAAATTATCATATGAGAATGGAGAATTAGTTCAGATATTTGTAAATAAAATCTTTGTTGTAGCTGACACAATTTTGAAAGCATCGAAGGACTTAATTTTCAAAATTTTTGAAAGAAAATATGTGATCATAGAAGATCATATATGTTATTGGCTTAGACATCTGTAGTTATTGATCAGTGTGCCTCTTTTCCTTTATGAAAATAAATTACATATTTTTTCAAGGATATCCTTGATGAAAATATGAGCATTTTATAGATTGGATTTCAAAAATGATTTTTGGCATCAGGCTATATATCTTCACAACCAAACAATTCAGTGAAAGATATAAAAAATACAGAACTTTAAAAATCC